>NC_134096.1:95949370-96249370 GCF_000715075.1 Nicotiana tabacum | reverse complement strand
AGCTGCAATCCTACCTGTCAATCTTTGTACCTCTTTTTTGCTTGTGAGTATATCAGGTATTTCTTCAATAGCTTTAATCTGTGCAGGATTTACTTCAATTCCTCTACTAGATACGAGAAAGCCTAGAAACTTACCTGAAGCTACGCCAAAAGCGCACTTTTCTAGGTTCAGTTTCATATTATATCTGCGGAGGATCTCGAAGGCAGTTAAAAGATGTTGAAAATGATCTTCCGCTTGTGTAGATTTGACCAACATATCATCAATGTACACTTCCATCGTCTTCCCCAGGTGTTCTTGGAACATCTTGGTCACCAACCTCTGATACGTGGCTCCAGCATTTTTCAAGTCAAAAGGCATGACTTTGTAACAATAAGTCCTCATGTTTGTGATAAATGAAGTTTTTTCTTCGTCTAAGGGGTCCATTTTTATTTGATTGTAACCAGAATACGCATCTAGAAAGCTTAATAATTTGTGGCCTGCGGTAGCATCAATCAATTGATCTATATGCGGTAAAGGGAATGAATCCTCCGGGCATGCTTTATTTAAGTCAGTGTAATCCACACAAACTCTTCATTTACCGTTCTTTTTCGGAACTACCACAACATTAGCTAACCAGTTAGGATATTTTACCTCGCATATTGAATCGATCTGTAAGAGTTTCTGTACATCTTCATCGATCACTTGACTTTTGAATGATCCTTGCTTCCTCTTCTTTTGTTTGACAGGTATGAATGATGGATCTTCATTTAATTTATGAGTCATCACCTCTGGAGGTATACATGTCATATCTGAATGGGACCATGCGAAACAATCTGTGTTAGCTTTTAAATATTCAATTAACTTACCTCTCATATCTTGATTTATCCTTGCTCCGATATGAATTCTTCGATCTGGCCATTATTCGAATAGTGGAACAGCTTCAAGCTCCTCAATCGTTGTTTTAATATTTTTGTTCTACTCTGGCTCTTGAATTACATCTGGTCTGGAGTCCACGTCTGTTTTCTTTGATACAATTTCTGTTGAAATTTGATTTACCACATCTTTCTCACTTGCACCCGCATCTTTTTTACTTGCACTCGTATCTTTTTGACTTGCATTCGTATCATTTTCACTTGGTTGTATCACCGAATTGATGCTCTTTGAAGTTTGTTGATCTCTTCGAATTTATTGAATTCCCCATTTTGAAGGGAATTTGATAACCTGATGTAATGTGGATGGCACAACATCCATATCATGAATCCACGGCCTCCCAAGAATCACATTATAGGCCATATTCGTGTCTATCACTTGAAATTTTGTTTCTTTGATGACCCCTTCTGTGTATGTGCTTAGTTTAATCTCGCCCTTTGTAATAATGGTTGAGTTATCAAACCCAGATAAGGAACGTGCTTTTGGAACTACACGATCGCCCATCAGCATTTCGTTCACCGCTTGTAATAGAATGATGTTCACGGAGCTACCTCGGTCAATCAAAACTCATTTTACATTAGTATCATATATAAGTAAAGATATTATCAGTGCATCGTTGTGAGGAATCATTAATCCATCGGCATCTGCATCATCAAAGGTTATGTTGCCATCTTCCAGAGTTTGGCGAGTTCGCTTCCCGTGAGTTATTGTGAACTTTGTTGTTTTCCTCGCAGCTGTATAGGTTACGTCGTTGACTTCTTCTCCGTCGTTTATCACATTTATTGTTCTCTTTGGAGACGGAGGTTTTGGGGTCTCTTGCCTATTTTTCATGTAAGCTTGTTTTCCTTTCTCGCTGAACAATTCCGTCAGATAGCCCCGCTTCAATAAATGTTCCACATCACCTTGTAATAATCTGCAATCTGATGTTCTATGGTCGTGGTCATTATGGAACTCGCACCAAAAGTCTAGGTTTCTTCTATTTGGATTTGATCTCATCTCTTTAGGCCATCGTACCTTATCCCCCTTGCTTCTTAAAACAGCGACCAACTCGGAGGTACTCACGTTAAAATGGTAGTCCCCAATCCTTGCGTTTGTATTAGCATCTCTGTTGCATTCACCTCGATCTTTTCTGAATCTCGACGATGACGAACTTGAATCTCTATTTGCCAACCTGTGATCAGCCTGCACATTTTCGAATTTGGAACGAGCTTCTCGCCCCGAAGGTCCCATATAAGGCTCGTACCTATTCTTACCGGACCTCTTCTCACATTCTGACCGCCTCGAACCTGTTTTTTCTTCAACCCTTGACTGAGCTACGATATCTTCTTCGATCCGTAATTTGGTAATGTACCTATTATAGACATCATTCCATATCGTGGCAGGGAATTCTCGTAGGCTCTCTTTAAGCCTCATCGTAGCTTCTGAACTTTTCTCGTTTAAATTGCTTGCAAATGCCATGGCTGCCCAATTATCAGGTACTCTTGGTAGCAACATTCTTTCACGTTGGAATCTGTCTATAAATTCTCGAAGCAATTCTGTATCTCCTTGATTTACTTTGAATATATCCTCTATTCTCTTTTTAACTTTTTGTTCACCCGGGTGTACTTTTATAAATAGATCTGCAAGCTCAGCAAAAGAGTCAATAGAATTTTCAGGTAAAAGAGAGTACCATATTAACGCTCCTTTAGTAAGTGTTTCCCCAAATATTTTGACCAGCTCAGATTCAATTTCCTAGTTGGTTAAATCATTGCCTTTTACTCCCGTGGTGAATGCAGTTACGTGGTCACGTGGATCGATCGTTCCATTATATTTTGGGATGTCAGGCATTTTGAATTTTTTGGGAATTGGTAATGGAGCTGCGCTTGGTTTCCATGGTTATTGTGAATATTTGTCGAAATCAACTCTTTTGATCACAGGTGGTACGTCAGGTATTTGCTCAATACGGTCGTTTTGTCCTTTCACCTGTTTCTGCAAGGTTAGTATTAAAGTTTGTAAATCATAATTATTAAGCGTACCTGGTCTCCCATTACGTGACTCGTTGGGAGTTCCTCCGCTTCCAGAATTAACCAACCCTGACCGTGAAATTTCCACAGTTACAGTATTGTATGGTGGAGGTGCGGGTGGCATAGCTGGTAGTCCCCTCACGAAACCCTGGAGAGCATCATTCACGTACTCAGCAATTAACTGCTTCACAGCATCTTGCTCGATAGTTTGTTCATTTCCATGTTGCTCATTGTTATGAGTAGTGGATCTTTCTGGTGATGCTTCTCTTGAATTGCGTGGGGTTCCTTGAGGTGACGGAACTGGAGTTCCTTTCACCTGTTGGTTGTTGTCATTGACATTCGACATGATTCAGTTGAGAGAGAGTGATTTGGAAAGTAAGAGAAGATTATCAGACTCCTGGCAATGGAACCAATTTGTTTAACCAAAGAATTGGATTCTCAGTTAAAGCCTATTTTTAGAAGTACTCGGGTTACTGATAATTAAGAAATTCAATATTCTCTCAGAAATAAGAAAGGAAATTAGAATAAGAAATGACAAAATAATCAATTGAAAGCACAAGAAAATAATTATATTCAAATAATAATCAGAACGTGTCCTTACAAGTGAAATTCCCTTCCCTTATATAGGAATTAATAAATATAACGTTTCTTCTCTTTTATGACCGAATCATTATGAGCATTAATGACATTAATGAAACGTTATAATTGGCAACCATAACTGTTCATGCAGATTATGTAACGGTTCCGATTCTTCTTCCACATTAATTAGAGGTTCATGAATCTTCCCTCTTTACTGTCTTGATTCATTCTACCTATGTCTCTTTACTGAGTAATTTAGGTTTGAGCAACCGTACTCTTTCGTCTCGTGAGTGATTTGCTCGTACCTGTTATAAATCGTGAATCTTTTAATGCGACACTTCAGTTGTCATCTTCTTAGTGACCCACGTATCTTGCTCTGTCATCCTCATATAATTCCACGTGTAATATTTATTTTTTACTAATACACCGCTAACTTCCTTTTTGGCGTTTGCATTAATTAGGATTTAACTCGATTTATACAGTACTGATGGCGTAATGTTGGTTTAACATGTGACAGAAAGTTATATTTTTTACTGGTTACCAATTACTACGCTTATCATAGATATATGATATTGTAATTTGTAATTACCTTACGGATCTAATTATGTACTTATCTTCCACGTAGTCTTGTTGAAGGACTGTGAAAGAAGGATTAGCACTTTGAGATTAATAAATACCTAAACAATTGGAGTGTTGGCCATCATGTACCAATAAATTAATCTTTGTTTTTATCCTTTTTCGTTTTCTCAAATGCCTAATAATCCAAACAGCCAATCATTTTCAAAAAAAATAAGCTATTAGCTCTTATTTGATGGGTTGTTTTACTTGTTTGTTGCAATGATTGTGAGCATTGAGCTTGAGTCAATTGACGGGAACTCCAACGAGTCCATTACTGGGATGATCACCCACCTATTTAAAATTATGGACTAAAGTTATTTTTCTTTCGTTTGTAACACGAAAGTCGCCCAACTATTTATATTGCACACAAATGGTCACTCAATCGGAATTATCAAACTTTTCGATGGAAAAATATAAAGTGACAATCCACGTGACTTTTTATATTTTTGGACCAAATAAAATAATTAACACCCAAACAAAACATAGAAAAATCACTCATACACCCAACCCGGTCCATTAAAAATAAAAATCCACTCCTAAATAAAACCAAATGCTAAAACGCATCCCTATTATAAATACATCTCTTTTCTTCTTATAAAAAGCAGATTGTTTTTCTTTTTTTATTTATGGTTTTACTCTAATTTTATAAGATAGTAATGGGTATGAAGTTAAAGATTAAAGAGAGTGACATGTATTCTTCTTTTCACGATTTTTCTTCTATTTCTTATAAAAATTTAATGGGCACGAGATTACGGACTAAAGTGAAACCATCAAAAAAATCTGTTTTTTTATAAGAAGAAGAGGAGATATGCATTTGCAATAGGAATGCATTTTAGCTTTTAAGTTTATTTAGCGGGTGAATTTTTATTTTTAGCGGGTTAGGCTGGATGTATGGGTCGATTTTCTATGTTTTGTTTGGGTATTAATTATTTCATTTGGTCCAAAAATATTTAAAAAATCCATGTGGACTGCCACATCACGTTTTTCTACCGAAAAGTTTGATAATTCCGGTTAAGTGATCATTTGTGTGCAATAGAAATAGTTAAGTGACTTTTCTGTTACAAATAAAAGAAAAGTGATGTTAGTCCATAATTTTAAATAGTTCGTGACCAACGAGTAAGCCGAGGAAAAATTTTATACACTATAGTATGAGCGTTCAGCAAGCCTCCGTGAGGTGCGCGTGCAGAGTCCTATCTTGAGATTGTAATCAAACGTTTTTGGTATTACTAATTAAAAGTTTGTAATGCTAATATTGTTATAAAAATATATTGAAAATAAATCAATAGAGTAAACTCAAGCAAGATAATCTAATAAGACATCCTGAAACCAGTAGATGAGGTGTTCGAGGAAACTATCTTTTGTATAGTAATTTCCTCTCACACGGTACAAATGGTTAAATAAAAATCTATCCCCAGGATACAATGCCTACTCTAAATCAAAGTTGCATTCTTTGATTTCCCAATCACAAGAACTTAACCCAAAAGAATGAAGAATTTGGAAGAAAGTAATTTCGAATATTTGTTATATATGAATAGATCTAATGATTAGGCGGAAAGATGTTTTATGGAAGATTGCTTAAAAGTTATTTTCAAGACTTCTGTAGAATGCCCTTTATATAGACAGGTTTTTGACCTTTGCTAACGGGTGCTTCATTTTAAATTTAAAACAAACAGTTAACAAAGAGTTAGTTACTCATGGAAAAACACATCAGTTAGGTTCACATAAGGCAACAGTTGAATTCAAATTTAAGATAGCAATCTTTTTTCTTTCTTTTAAAATAAATATTATTTTTAAATAATACTTATATATTATTTTATATATAACAAATATAACTGAAGATTACGCTAGTGACAGTTTTCTAAGAACATGCTCCATTAGGCAGAAGAAGAAGAAGAGAGAAAAGAGTGATCTTTGTGATGTATCCTAGTCCAGACTATCCCCTTATTCTCAATTAGCTTATTGTATTTTATTCACTGATCGTCAATATTTATCCCAAAAAAAAATTGGAAACAATATTAGTCTACTCCTATTTCCTAGCTAGGCCCAATGGGCAAAAAAATCACTTGGATAGTAAAACCGGTTAGTAATTAGTACAACAATTACGGGGGGGGGGGGGGGGAGCGAAAAGTAAAATGATAATAGCAGTAGTAAAAATAATCGCACGATGGGGAAAGAGTAAGAGATAACAACGAGCATAGATCATATTTACTTTTGTAATATTAATACATGCATACACAAATAGGAGAGAAATTAACTTTGAGTACAACTATTGCACTCATTATTTTCAACTTAAATTGCATTGATAACAGCTTCCTCTCATACTATTTCTGTTGCATAATTAGATCCATGCATGATCTCAAGGAATGCTGCAAGAAGTTAGAAATAGAGAGCGTAGTCAGAAACCAGCTGAAATGACCAAAACCAATGAAATGTAAACAATAATAACGATAGTTAACGGAAGATATATTTTGGTCATGTTAATTAGGTTTATTTTCGATCCAATACTTTCTAGGAGTATTTGTCATATCTGAGATTTATATGCCAATAAAAAAATATACCTAACTTCTATTAGTAACTTTAATTTATTTTTATTTATTCTTATTTTATATAACATTAGACTAACTTTTTTTAAAAAAAATTCATCCCCTTTGATTTCTCTTTGATCCCTTTTGTTGGAGCTATTACTCTTTGGTGACTCGAACTCATAACCCTGAGATTGTAGGTGGGAGGTGATGACCATCCGAGATGAGCTTAAAATGAAACGTTATGGTCAGTGAAGATTCATCTAGTCGACTCCAACTTGTTTGAGAATATTGATAAGTTGTTGCTGTTCTTGTTGTAGTAAACTTAACATATATAATCTTTTATATTATCAGGTGTAGTTTAACACGTAATTACTATATAAATGATCCGACACTATCAGTGCATAAAAACTTAAACTCATGCAATCACAAAAATAATCAACGTATATAAAGGTGAATTTACATACCTTTTGCAGTTAGTAGTAGCAGAGATGGGAATATTGGTTGTAACACCACAGCGTGATGGTAGGTTGGTTGCAGCATCTGGTTTAAGATTAGTATAACGAGCAGCAGCAGTCTTAACACATTCACAAGCATCTTGCCTATCTTGTTGGGTTGGAGTCATTGCTATTACTCTTTTCACACCATCACAACATGGCCCTGTTGGATCTCCACCTTGTGTTAAGTAAGGTACACAAGGCACTAATGTTGCATCAACTTGGCCACAATTAATGGCTTCCCCTAACTTCACCACAGCTAGCACCATTAACAAAGTTACTACTGCAACTCCCTTCATCTTAATTCTTGTTTTTTATTTTCTTTTAACTTCAAGTATATGATGTAGAAGTGGAAATGGAGTTAAGAGTATTTATAGTAGTTTGTGGGTGCTTGTGGACAAGATTATACTTGGAACATGGATAGCGTGTTGGACATAACTTTTTGCGGAAATTTGGTCTTTTAATTCCTCATTTCCTCCTTTAGGATGTCGTTTTGCTACTAAATTTTGTAAAATAATGGACACAAGTTTTTCATTTCTTTCCTCGTTTTGGAACTTTGCTTGTTGAAGGAAGGAATTCAGGAAGAGAACGAGCTTTTTTTTGTGAAGAACTGTTCACGTGAATACTAACTCAATTAGAAGCAGTTTTAACAGCTGTTACTTAAGGTTAAATGAATCCCGATCCCAAAATATTATTGATGTATACCACTTAATTCTTCTCAGAAAATCATTGTATTATGTTTACTCGAATGTGTTTGATATGATGTAAAAAAAATCCTGATTATATTGGTTTCTATTATTTGGTTATATATGTTAATTGTTGCACCAAAAATAAAGAAAACTTGACTTCCGTCACTGATTGGCGTAAGTCATATTTCTCTTGCATAATTTACTTCAACCAAAAATAAATATATTATTCAATCTTTAACATTCAAAACTATCACTAATATATCACTAACACGGGAAGAAATTGAACCAAGAAACTAATTTTCAAAGTAAAACATTTTACGTCATCCCAAATGCACCAAATGAAAATCTTAGCTTATATGCGAAAAGCTTGTCTTAGCCGCTTGACTTTTAACTACTACTATCACCACGTAAATTCTTCTCTCACACCTTAATTAAATCTATCAACCAAAGCTTCATATAATTGTTCTCCGATCTTCATCAATATATTATAGTATTTGAACTATACAATAAACACCTAATGTTTGGAAGTCTATTTTGTTCTTTGTTTTCAATAAAAGACGTCTCTTACGATTATTTACGTGTTTTCCCCATCTCAACTTTATCTCTATCGCATTCATACAGTTAAAAGGTTAAAATTTGCTTATCCCTTAAACTCAGAGATTGAGATTGAGGTCCAGGCCAAGTTTTGCACTTAATTTCTTCACTAGAACAACTCAGCGAGAAGATTATTACTCCCTAGTCCCTACTGAGGTTCCCTTCTGTCTTCGTTTATCCTCTGTACAGAAAAATGCAGGATAGCTCATAAAGGGCTAAAAAATTCTGGACCTTTTTGACATAAAAAACACCATAATTAACTTCTTAACTGAGCATGTATAGCATCTATTAACATTAAACCATTTCAGTTAGCCACTATTTTCTCCCAGAATCAGCCATTCATAGCAGAATAATGCATGGGACAAAGTGAAAATTTCAAATATAGATTCTGTCAAGCTTTGAAAGGCCTAGGTTCGCAGCTGGGCTATAAGGTTCAGAAGTCTCTTTGGATCTCGTATTGAAAACAAGGAGGAAAGAATAGAAATAAAGTGGATGCATTGAACCAACAAACTGTCAATAAAACCCATCTGGGCATCAAGTAACTTGACAAACATTCAAACTTACATTTTCACCGGTTAAGGCCTAACAAGCCCCGATAAAATCACGGGTTCAGTGCCTGTGGTTTCTTCAAGCCAGGTAACGATATAACTTCCTATCTGTTTTATCTCTCTCCAAGAATTCCCGCTCAATCAAAGACTCAATTCGTTTCTTTATGACAACTGGGTTTGGCAGGAAGCGAGAATTTAGCTGCTTCGTGACCTCAGCAACTATATTGTTGTGATCGAGCACCCTCCGAGATTTCATGATTCTGACTATTGCTGCCTCAATCTGTGGTTTCCGGTCCTCCTCCACTCTTTGTCTAGTCTCCTGTTTTTCAGGCTCTGACTCCTTTTGTGCAACAACAGTACCTATCTTTACCTTGTAGAACTTGCTAGAGAATTTATCATTGAAGTAAAAAGCATCATCCTCAACAATATCCTTGCTCATTGGTTCCTTCCTCAAAACATTCTTCCCCTTAACGCATGCAAGAGATTGTAAGCACCTCTTTAAATCTGAAGCTGGTATTTCTGTAGCCTGCTCAATTTCTTTGTAACTCAACCGATCAGCATTGTTGAACAGCATAAGGATGCACATCTGGTAAGTGGAAACGTTAAGTTCATGCTTTTGTCCCTTTCCAAATGTAGCTTTCAAATCAGCAGTCCCCATATTTGTCTGCCATGACAACCTCCTACCTGTATGAGTGCCGAGATAGTATGTCTTGAACTTATCACAGACCCCCAAAATTTCAGGAGGAAGATTGCAAGTAGTAACGGACTGTGTTGGCCAGGACCCAGTAGTAAGGACCTGGACTGTGAGTGAAGGACCATCCGTGATCTCAGCACCCACAGCAGCATGAAAACCCTGCATTGTATCTTGTGAGGTCTTCATGTCAGTAAACATGCCTTCCAGTTTTGATGTGAACTGGTACCCGCATTCTGTTTTAAGCTTAACTATCAAACTTCTCTCAGCGTCATCAGATACTGTCTTGCCTGAGAGAAGTCTCTTTGCCAAGTGCTGCTTGTAGTACTTCTCAAACACATCTTTCTCCTGAAGGTAGCGAAAAAGCATCATCACTTTATCCAATACAATCTCTACATCCTCCTCAGTAACCCCTTTCAGTCCTTTCCGAAGTTTGTCATCCACAAATAAGGAAATGAACTCTGGTGATCGTGGATTCAGATTAATAAAGTACTCAAATGAGGAATTGAGGGCATTCTGGAATGTTTTGTCATTGTTAAATGCTGAACTTATGATCTTATCATGCTTATCCTTCTCATCCAAAAGCCTCTGCACAAAGTCTACAGGATCCTTTAACCTTTCTGGATCAGTGACAAGCTGCTTACCAATTTCTCTAATATGAGAAGTCATGACATCTCTAATCAGTGCAAGTCCAGTTGGCACTCTACGGAACAAGTTGTACATCCTTCCTAAATCTTCATACTTGTCATCTACGATCATATTCACTAAGCCTGAGTTCTCCATATGAACCAACCTGTGCATATGGCTTTCGATCATCTCTTTCTCCACCACATTAGTAATTTTGGATTCACTTTTTGCATCCAAATAGTGGGACACTCTTTCAATCTCTTCGTTGAGACGTTTCTCAGCTTTCTTCAGATAATCCCCACAATCACAGCACTCAATGAATTGCTGAGACTCAAGCCGATAAAAATCTGCTGAGACTTCAAGGAAAGGCTTTTCAAAATCTTCTTGGTATACTGAAGAACCTAAATCCATTAGCATTTTTATTACATTCCTCATCAAACCCCTGTTTATCACTTCACCAGTCCTCTCATGCTGAACAAGTTCAAGAAGTGTGTCCTGAAGCCTTTTCTGGATTTTGCTAGAGTGGATGATATGGTCTCTCCATAAATTCAAACCAAGCTCATGAACAGGTGTTTTATGTGTACTGGGAATGAAAGTTCTATCCATATACATTAAAATATCTCGAATCATTTGCAATGCCTTGTTATGCTCTGCCCATTTTCGATTCAGTTCTTCCAGAAACAAACCTCCCTGAGCAGCTTCAATAGATTTTGCAATTTCCTTCAAATGTGATGTCATAGTTGATACAAGTCCTGAATAGAGCTTCTCCCCAAATTTGTGTAGGACCATGTTATATGCATTTCTGCAGATGCCAGATACTAACAACATCAAAGTAATATAGCTGACTATGCAAAATAAAGCTAGGTTCGGATTGAAGAAAGTAATAGGTTATACATGGTCACATTGTTAAGCAAGAGTTTTATTAAATAAAGGTGGCGAATCTTCTCCTTTAAGAATTACAAGAAATAAAGCTTGTCACTAGAGATCAATTATGGAAGAGAATGATTAAGCGCATTAATTCTATAAACATCTAAACCTTCATTCCAAAGAAATGGTATGTGATGTGATATCTAGGAAATTATTTGTTCGTGCCAACTGGAAAGCTTTATGGTTTATGCACCAAAACAGTTGGCAAACAAGCTAACATGTTTTAGCTTTGCCATCAACAACTATAATGACACAATCAAACTAAATCAAGTTTACAATAGACATATCTACTGTGTCTGTTCCTAAACCACTAGCATACTATTTTTCTTTTTATGATAAGTTCTAAACTACCTACGCCATACCTACCTGAATAAACTGGACACAGATAACACTTTGGACTTAAAGTACATGGACACATCTAACACTTTGCACTAAAAGAACATGGACAATTCTAATAGAATGCACTTAAAAGAGAAGCATATTTCTGTATAAATTATCAGTTTATCACATTGCTATTTAGAAGTTTAACTGAGAGAGAGAGGCCTTTTACAAAACTACAAAAGATAATACATTCCACTTATTAAAATCTAAGTTCAAGCTTCAAGAATTGGGTTATGCTTCTTAGCTCTATCCCTCTTATGACATAAGTGTCTGTGTGAATCTACTATAGGCTGTGCATGTATCCACCTAAATGACAGAATAGTATCTCTATATCAAATTGCATTTGCTTCCCCTCATACAAATATAGTCACGCAAAATCACTACATCGATTAAACTCGAGGAAATTTCTTTTCCTCTCAACAAATAAAAGAACATCCTCATTGACCCAACCAGCCTGACGTATCAGCTTTTATGTTGCATCAATGCCAATCTAACCTTGAGCGCATGTTAATAAAATTAAGGTCAAAATTGTGACCACAAATCCTTCACTACCAACTGTCGGCAGAGAAAGGAGCCTGATTGGGTGGAAGGAAGAAGTAATAAAGAGAAAAGCATATTCCAACATTCAATAATCTAGAGTTCTGTAACACTAAAGTTTCCCTAATTTTTAACTGACCAACAAACAGATTAAAAGGACTCCTAGCAATGAACTTGTAAAAACTCTATATATTAGTACTGCCCAAGTCTTGGTGAGCAAAGTTACCCAGTATTTGAGCTGGTGGAAGGTAGCAGGTACCTGGAATTGTCGAGGTACCTGGTGGAATAGTCGAGGTGCACGTAAGTTTTCCCAGACACTACCGTCATCAAAAAAGAATCTATATTCTAGCTTTGATGTTATAGTTTTGAGTCCTTGACACAATTATCGGAGCAAAGTTAACCTCCATGGCCAAGCAATACTGGGTAAGGGAGGCCAGGACAAACAAGAAATAGCAAGTGAATTTGCTGAAACTATGCACACGACAGATAGCAGTTATATCTACAATAGCTAATCACTTTTCTAGTTTGTAACTTTGTATAATACTTAGTTGTAGTCAAAACATAAGCCAAGGTACAAGGCATGAAGCTTCTATGTTACTTATTCCTCAAACACAGGCAATTACTTCTGCGCTAAATCAAACAGCTTAAAAAGATAGCAAAATCACAAATGAAAATCTTATGAAATAAAATAAAACGAAGGAAGAGGAAGCAAGCAAACCTATAGAGCTCTTCGAAACTAAGACCACTGGCGTTGTGATTGTAAATCTCATGAATCGCATGCTCTAGGATCTTCCATGTTTTTTCAGCATATTTCGGATCCACAACGACCCGATGCTTAAACGCCTCTATCTGGAAATTTCTCTTCTTCTGTGCACTCATTTTCTCTCTCAATTCCCTAAACTCACCCGCCGCCGACAGAATATTCTAACTTCCTAAACCCGATTAAAATCCGAAATCGAACGATCAGCTCTTTAATCACCGATCTAAAAGAATTGGGGATTTAGGGTTTCTCTGCAAATGAGATTGTAAGAATTAGGGGAAAGCAACTTAGCGATTAAGAAACTAGAAATAAAATTAAGGTTTGAAATTAACGAAGCAGATTTTGTGAATTAGAAAATTAACATCATGGATTAACAAGTGAAGATAGCGAAGCAGAGAGCCATTTTGGTTGGTTGAAACTTTGAGACTTTGAGAGTTTTCTTCTTTTATGACACTGGCACCTATCTATGTATTTCTTATTTTTACTTCTTCTTTTTTTCAATTATTTTTCCTTTACCACCCCCTCGAGTCTCGCTTTTTCTCTTTTTCTCTTTTTCTTTATTGGAGCCTCTCTTCTATTTTTATTGGGTTTTGAGTCAATATTTGTGACTTTTAAGTTTTAAGCCCAGTAAACTGGCCTACAAAATTAACCATCAACTTTGCTGAGGACTGAACCGATACATGTACAGTTATAATCAATGCTATAAATACATTTTTCGATTGAACGCTATGGTGCGTTTCTCGACAATATTGTCCATTTGGTGATGCGTTTCTAGGGAATGTTTAAGAAAATATTAGTTTACTACATAATTGTTTTGAATATAATGTGCAGACATCTAAAGTTTTCATTGATTTGACAGATACCAAGATTCAGATGAAAAATACAAGAAATTTAATAAAATTCGAACTATAAGACATAAGAGGAATGCAGAATAAATAGAGCAAAAAATTACCTGGCTTGGTTCTTTTGGTAACAACGAACAAGAGGAGACAGATGGGCTATTCCCTCTGAGATATCGTGGGCCAAGTTGAACCTTATCTTATAGTAGGTCCACACCAGTTTTTGGGCTGCTACAATATTATGTGGCTTTTTATAATGAATGGACTCTAGCTATTATGCCTTGGAGCTCAAAATCTTTCCTAATTTCGGATATGTTATAAAATAAATATTGTAAAGTAAAAATAAATATAGAGAGAAACTGATATATTATTCAACTTTCAAACTTATGTTCATAATGAACTGAAAACTCCTCTATTTATAGAAGAAAGGAAGCAACTGCAAGGCTTTTCAGGAAGCAGCTGCGAGACTTTTCTTGAGCTGATTGTAAGTTGTCTGCATGAGCTGCTTGCAACCTACCTGTTTAATAAGAAGCTGCTGCAAATTAATTTATTGAGTTACTTGCGACCTGTCTGCATCAGCTGCTTGTAGATAAACTTCAATAGAGTACCAAACGGATAATCTTCTTCAGGAAGATTATCTATAGCAAAGTAATAAATGGACATGCACGTTATAATTATTTTCATAACACTCCCCCTTGGATGTTCATTAAAAGATATTGTGTCTCGTTAAAACCTTACTAGAAAAAACCCAGTGAAAAAAAAATCTAGTGAAGGAAAAAGAGTACACATATTTAGTAATACGCAATTCTAGCTGCCTCATTAAAAACCTTACAAGAAAAATCCCATGGGAAAACCTTAGTAAGAAAAATAGAGTACAACGCGTATTTCACTCCCCCTGATGAAAACCTTGTTCCAAATATTTGAGTTTTCGTATATCAATCTTGTATACCACCTTCTTGAAAGTTAAAGTTGGCAAAGATTTAGTGGACAAATCTGTTAGATTGTTACTTGAACGGATTTTTTACACATCGATGTCATCATATTTCTGAAAATCATGTGTGTATAATAATTTTAGTGAAATGTGCTTCATTCTATCTCCTTTTATAAATCCTCCCTTTAATTGAGCTATGCATGCAACATTGTCTTCGTATAATATTGTGGTTTTTGTTTTATCACATTCCAACCCATATTTTTCTCGAATAAAATGAATCATTGATCTCAACCATACGCATTCCCTACGTACTTTATGATTAATTATTATCTCAGCATGATTTGAAGAAGTAGCAGCCATCGATTGATTTGTGAAGCGTCATGATATGACAATACCTCCACGTGTAAATACATACCCGATTTGAGACCGAACTTTATTGGGATCGAATAAATAACTTGCATCTGCATAACCAATATGATCTGCACCACCTTTGTTAGTATTAAAAAGATACATAAGTGCACCAATTGCACTGAGATAGAGTATTTGAGGACCAATGAGTTCCTCATCCTCTTCTGGAGGTCAGAACTGATCCTTATTCACTTCAAGTGATCGAACACCCATTTGGTGTACTTAATGGGTGCGCTTTGTCCATGTAAAAGCGTTTAAAGACCTTTTATGTGTAAACAGATTAATGGATAAAGATCTCGTCTGCTAAATATTCAATTTGCAGACTAAGACAAAGTTTATCCCTTTGAAGCTATTATGGAGTTCCTATGAGATTTATGTCATTAACATAAACAACAAGTATAACAAAGTTTAATGTTGTTTTCTTTGTAAAAACGCATGGATAAATGAAATCATTTATATAACATTCATTCATCATTCAGTGAGGCAATTATACCACATGCGCCCTGATTGTTTTAAATCATACAAAAAAAATTGTAATCTGATTAAGTACATTTCTCAAGACTTTGAATTATATGCTTCAAGCAATTTAAATCCTTCAGGGTTCTTTATGTAAATTTGATCAAATGAGTCATATAGGTTATGACTTGCCTCTAAATGGCATGACATCTTCAAGTGTCTAAACTATAAGTCTGATCCTCACAATAGTGTGCACTATATTCACTATTACAAATTCGACAAAAATCGACCAAGGTCGACCGACCAACTTTGGTTGGTCAAAAAACCGACCAAAAAACCGACCAAAGTTGGTCGGTTTTTCAAAATATTTTTTTTAAAATTTTTTTTACGAAACCGACCAACTTTGGTCGGTTTTCTTTGGCGCAAAAATACGGAAAACTATTTTTGAGTCCCGTGAAATTTATGTTTCAAGAAACCGACCAACTTTGGTCGGTTTTTTAATTAAAATAAATAAAAATTAATATTAAAAAAATCGACCAAAATTGGTCGGTTAATTCGGCCGGTCATTTAAAAAAACCGACCAACTTTGGTCGGTAATTTTACTTTTTAAGAAAATCGACCAACTTTGATCGGTTATTTTCGTGCGAAAATACAATTAAAGAGCATAAATCAAATAAAAGATAGTCTTAAAATAAAATATACCGATGATCTAGTGGTAGAATAATATCCTGCCACAGTACAGACCCCGGTTCGATTCCCAGATGGTGAATCTTTTTATTACACAATTAAAATACCGACCAACTTTGGTCGGAAAAAACCGACCAACTTTGGTAGGAAAAAACCGACCAACTTTGGTCGGTTTTTTTTTGCAATATTTTTTTTTTTGAATTACCGACCAACTTTGGTCGGTATGCCTTTCCGACCACAAAAATACCGTCCATACGTAAATGTCGCGTTTTGGTCGGTTTTTGGCCATTACCGACCAACGTTGGTCGATTTTTTTGGTCGGTTTTTACCGAATTTCTAGTAGTGATTGTATCAAATATATCGTCGACTATCATTTTGTATCGGTACCTAAGCAACATAACTTGTTGAGATTTCATCACTTTCTTTATTTTCAGGTACCTGAACTTCTTCTGGAGGTCATGAAATGTTATGACGTGGGCTCTTTTAAAGCTCAATTCCTCCTCATTATGATCATTTTGATCATTTGCTCATATCCTTTTTAAGGATGATTACCTTTGGAACCGATCGGTTTACTACGCTTCATGCGTGCAGTAAACTTTATCCTCTAGGGACTTTAATTTTAATAGGAGCATTTGTAGCTGAAATATAATATTTAATTTTGGATCAGCAAATGCTTCTGGCATTTGACTTGAATTATCTTCTAAGTGAGGATCATATTAATGATAATTCGATTCATATAGCTTATTTTCCAGTTGTTTATTCTATCCCCCAAATGTTAGAAAAACTAACGCATATCCCCAATCTTCTTTGGGAAACCTATCTTTGTGCATTATGGTAGAGAAATTAATCATATACCACAGATCAAAAGTTATTAGATAGATATTTGGTTTCTGATCCTAAACCAATTGTGAGGGGAGGACTTATCATATTTTGTTGGTCTGATGCATACAAGTGTTGTTGTATGCAATTTAGAAAATCTTAGACCAACACATGAAGCTTTGTTCTCGTAAGCAATAGTTTAGCCATTAATAGGACGTATTCAATGCTAAAATAGCTTGGGTATAAATCAGCATCATCAAGATGAACTATCTTGATTTCATAATCTGAAAATTATGCTCTTAATTAAGAAAGGCAATTTCAAATGCCAAACTGCAAGTTGACAATAAACACACATGTAACATCTCATATATGCATCTATAAGTGGTTCACATGATAGGTGAATGGACTCATATTCACCTTTTATAAATTCTAAAATTCAGGGATTTTAGTCCCAACTTTAGCTGGTATAATCAATTTATTATGAGAACAAGCAACACAAGAGAATTCTTGAAGAATCTTCTAGTTCTTCAGTATATGCTTATCTGAATTTTCAAATAGCTTATTTAAAAATGGCAAATGAAAATTTCAAGTTTATCATGACATGCGCTATCTCTAAGTAAACTTCTGGTTTACTATGGCATAAACTTTTGTATCAGTAAATTTCTGATTTATTGTGGCTACTTTTGTATCAGTAAATTTCTGATTTACAGTAGCTACTTTTGCCACAGTAAAACTTCTGATTTACTGTGACTATTTTTGCATTAGTAAACTTCTGGTTTACTGTGATACATGATGTAGTACAAATTGAAGAATACGGTGGGTAACTTCTCACATACATATTATTTTACCCTTTATGATTGTGGAAACATGAAGATTTTCAATCTTCCAATCATTTGTGATCTCAATATGATAGTCATTTGTATCAGTAAACCTGAACCTCAGGTTTACTGCAACATATATTTTGACCATAATCATATAATCTGAATGACGTATTTATATATAAGCTCTTCGAGAGCCTTCATTTATTATCCACAATCTAATATTTATCGGACACTAGTGGTGTCATGTGTCTTCTAGACAAACAGTTAGCTCTTCAGGAGTTCTTGATATATTTTGTACTATCAAATATTGCTCAGACACTTTTAGTATCATGAATAAAAAATCATAATCAAATAAACAATATAAAATAATTATTTAAGCACAAGAAAATACCTCTTCATAATATTTTCCTACTTCAGGAGGAAATTTCAATTGTGTTACTTCTTCAAGAGCAAATTTAAAATACGAAATATTGAGTATATATTCTCTTAATCATATTAACTCTTCTGAAGGTGAATTGCAATATATTTACATCAAGAGCACATTTATATTTACGCCTGTATTAATATTATCACATTCACTTCAGGGAATGAATTAATATTTATCAACAATTCTCATCCTTCAGAAAATCGAATATAATTATTTGAACGCGCATTAATCACATCAAATTATGATGCTTCAACCTCTTTTAAAATATTTACTACTTCAGGAGCAAATCGAGGCGTGCATGTAATATAGAGAATATTTTTCTAGCTTATCTTTAATTGTAACCATAGAAAGCCTAAATTATCACTTCTGGTGGTCATAGGCATATACCACTTCTTGTAGTTAACAAAATTTAGTTATAATGAGATATACTAAACATAACCACTTCTGGTGGTTGTATATTTCTTGCAAACCCTGCTGGAGTTTAAGTGGATCTAACAATATTATCCACTTTGTAATCCTTTATTAAGATAATAAGGATGAAAATAAATACCAAAATAGGTACTATATGCGTAACATATAACCAAGCAAGCGATGATAAAGATATTAAAATATAAGCAAAAGGCTCAAATTAAATTACGCAAATTTGGCCACTCCATATGTAAGTGATATCTACATCACTACTGCTAAGAAGAAAAACTCACTATCTCAAGGATATAATCTGCCTTATGATGCTAGGAATGAACACGATCTAACCACGAACGTAAGAGCACCGCCTTACATCGGAGATGAACACTGAAATAAAAATTAAATTCGAAGTAAGTGCTCAAAATGCCAGAGTCTCGTGCTGATAACGTGTTATAAAATAAAGATTGTAAAGTAAAGACAAGTATAGAGAGAAACTGATATATTATTCAACTTTCAAACTTATGTTCATAATGAACTGAAAACTCTTCTATTTATAGAAGAAAGGAAGCAGCTGCGAGACTTTTCAGTAAGCAGTTGCGAGACTTTTCTTGAGCTGCTTGTAAGCTGTCTGCATGAACTGTTTAATAAGAAACTGCTGCAAATCATTTTATTGAGTTGCTTGCAACCTGCCTGCATCAGTTGCTTGTAGATAAACTTCAATAGAGTACCAAACGGATAATTTTCTTTAAAAAGATTATTTATAGCGAAGTAATAAATAGACATCCACGTTATAATTATTTTCATAACAGAATCCTCGATTTTCTAATTTTTGGGATTTTCCTGACCTGTTTTTAATTCATTAGAGGTGAACTTGCTTTAAGCTCAAAGGTGATACTGTTTGATGGTTGTTCAACTATTAGCACTAGAATCCATGTCACTTATTTTCCTAGCTAATATGAACATTTTGTATCATTCATATTCACCTAGTTATTTCCTAGCTAATATATATGAACGTTTTCTACACCAATATGATACGTAAAAAAGGGGATCTCTAGCCTAACTCAATCTCAGAAATTTAATTCATTAGTTGAGAAAACTCATCCATCAACAATGTTGGACACTTAACACCCCAAGAATATTTAGAGCATGAACAATACAACACGGGATGGAACCTAACATTCGAGAAACCAAGAATTGAGATTGGTATAAATTTAATACCATGCGAAGAAAATAGACCATAGGCGCAATTCAATCCAAAAATTAGCTCGTGAGCTGAAAATATCCTAAAATCGTATAAGAAAGACAATTAAACAGACAATAAATCTGAACAACTTTGTTCGTAATTCATTTTATAAAAATCTATATAAGTGCGTTCCACCTGGTTTCACCATTCCAAAAAAAGATCTTCAGCCTTCTTGTGTCAAGAGCCTTTGGTACTGCTAAGTTTGATCCCACACTTCTAGGTTTTACAGTGGATAGGAATTGCGTATATACTCCAGTACTCATTTTTTAACTGTAAATATTCTACTGCTAGCCGCAAAACTCTTTTATCTTACCCTTCCTTTGCTCAGAAGTGCAATTTGATAGGTCTATGAAGTTGAATTCATGTGGCATTCTCTTAACCTTGATTTAGTAAGTTGATTGCATATCATAAGGTGGATAATTAAGGATGACTGTTTCTCTGATCTGTCCTGAAATAATTCCACCTAGTGTTTAAACTTTAATATATCCTAGGATATTTGCAGTATACCTAGAAAGAGACGTAAAAATGTGAGCCATAAGTTTATTTGTAACTCACTTCTGCAGCTGCAACATTTGTCTTCAACATAACGTTGTACTTGGCTCAATAAAGAAAAGACATTCATCAAAAAGGTAAATCCACTTTAAAGGTGGCTGCTGCTTGTCATGTCAAATAATATCGAAGAAAGAAGATAAAGAGGGGACATTTTTCAGTTATACGCAAAGTCATTTTATGGTTATCGGATTGGGTGCCTGTTTTCATGTGCTTTGCGTTAAGGTTTTAAATTATACTATATAAACGGAGTAGATATTATTGTTGAGATTTTTGTTTTAAAGATGAAATAGTCTTAAAATGAGATTGATTGGGAAATGGAGGAAAAATGAAATTTTTGAGTAAAATTTTAAGTTTTCCCCTCTTGACAATGAGACATTATCCCATATTGGAAGAGAAAGAGATTTTTGGTGGGTATATATATAATTGCTCTTCTTGTAACTCTTAAAGAGTTAAGAAGAAAGCAAGCCTCGCGCCGTCGTCGTCGTCGCTCGCTCGGCTTCGGCTTCGGCTTCGGATCATGGACGATTGGTCTTCTTCAACACTGGCTGCTATATATATGTGCAGTAGCTTGGTCTTCTTCAACACTGGCTGCTATATATATGTGCAGCAGCTGTTGAAAAAAGACACACACAACACACAATACACAAAACCAACAAACTGAAAATCGCTCAATAGATTTGGCTATACATTGCACTCCTTCCTCTCACCATTTTCATACGATTTTTTGAGTTTCTACTCCTTCGTTCTGCATTGTTTTAACTTCAAACAAAGCAACTGTAAGTGTGATTTGCTACCGAACTTTGTGTTCGCTGAAACACTGGGGTTTGAAGTACCGCTACACCAGTATGTGATTCGTTCTATCCTGGGAGGAAATAATCCATTACCTTGGGTACTAGGAGAGGATTAAATTTCTTAAGAAAACACTGTGAATTCAGTGGGCTCGAATTAATTACTGTTTCATTACGATAACTTATATTTTGCAGAATTATTATTTACAAATACAGCAATATTGGCGGGAATAACAATCTTAAGGAATTTAATATTTATTTCTGTATTTGTGTTATTCTTATTATTCTGCAAACTAAAACCTTTGTGGTTTTGTGTACTCCCATTTTGGAGAGTAAAGCCTTCGTGGCGTTTTGTTGGAGATTAAAATCTACGTGATTTTTTACTCCAGTTTGAAAACGTATATTAAACGTTTGTTTGTGTCATTCTTTTACAGAAAAAATGACGACTGAAAGCGAAAACCAAGCTATTCCGATGGTGACTGTCAACGCATCGACAAGCCGAACATCGGCGTTGGCACCGGCAGAAAAATCCGAAAAATTTTTCGGGATTGATTTCAAGCGCTGGCAGCAGAAGATGTTCTTCTACTTAACTACGTTATGTCTACAGAAGTTCATCAAGGAAGATGTTCCTGATCTGCCAGATAAAACTCCAGAGAATGAATGCTTTCTCGTGATTGAAGCGTGGAAGCATTCTGATTTTTTATGCAAGAATTATATTCTTAGCGGACTGGATGATAATCTGTATAATGTATACAGTAGCGTGGAGACGTCAAAAGAATTGTGGAATGCGCTTGAAAAGAAATATAAAACTGAAGATGCCGGGATGAAGAAATTCGTTGCCGCAAAATTTTTGGACTACAAAATGGTAGATAGCAAGTCTGTTATTACCCAAGTCCAGGAATTGCAAGTGATTATTCATGATCTACTTGCTGAAGGTCTTGTCATCAACGAAGCATTCCAAGTAGCAGCAATGATTGAGAAGTTGCCTCCGTTGTGGAAGGACTTCAAAAATTATTTGAAACACAAACGAAAGGAAATATCCCTTGAAGATCTCATTGTTCGGTTGAGAATCGAAGAGGACAATAAAGCTGCTGAAAGGAGAGGCCGTGAAAATTCAACAATAATGGGAGCAAATATTGTTGAAGATAACAAAAAGAGGAAGAAGGCTTCTGGTCCGAAATACAACCCAAGCAAGAAGCGGTTCAGTGAAAACTGCTACAACTGTGGGAAAACCGGATACAAATCTATGGAGTGTCATGCTCCGAAGAAAGACAAGAAAAGGGGTCAAGCAAACATGGTAGTAAAGCATGATGATGTTGATAACTTGTGTGCCATATTTTCTGAATGTAACTTGGTGGGAAATCCTAAACTGTGGTGGTTTGATTCAGGAACCACTCGCCATGTTTGTGCAGTTAGAGAAGCTTTTGCTACTTATGCTCCTGCTGGACCCGGAGAGACAGTTTATATGGGAAATGCTTCAACAGCAAAAGTTGAAGGATATGGGAAGATATTTCTGAAAATGACTTCTGACAAGGTCATGACTTTGAACAATGTCCTTCATGTTCCCGAAATGAGAAAGAATTTATTCTCTACTGGACTTCTTGTTAAGCACGGTTTTAAGTGTGTTTTTGTGTCCAACAAGGTTGTCATTAGTAAGAATGAAATATTTGTAGGAAAATGTTACCTCACTGAGGGCCTTTTCAATCTGAATGTAATGGTTGTGGAAAACAATAATAATATTTCAGCTTCTTCTTACTTACTTGAGTCAAATGATTTATGGCATGTACGTTTGGGTCATGTCAATTATAAAACCTTGCGGAAAATGATTAACTTAGAAGTACTGCCCAAGTTTGAATGCGAAAAATTAAAATGTCAAACATGTGTGGAATCTAAGTATGTTAAACATCCTTATAAGTCAGTTGAAAGGAATTCAAATCCTTTAGACTTAATTCACACAGATATTTGTGACATGAAGTCAATACCATCTCGCGGTGGAAAGAAGTATTTCATAACTTTTATTGACGATGGTACTCGATATTGCTATGTTTACTTACTGAATAGTAAAGATGAAGCAATAGACGCATTCAGGCAATACAAAAATGAAGTTGAAACGTAACTTAACAAGAAAGTAAAAATGATAAGAAGTGATAGGGGTGGTGAATATGAATCTCCTTTTGAAGAAATATGTTTAGAATATGGAATTATTCATCAAACAATAGCCCCTTACACGCCCCAATCTAATGGGATTGCGGAAAGAAAGAATCGCACATTAAAGGAGATGATGAATGCGTTGTTGATAAGTTCTGGTTTGCCACAGAACTTGTGGGGGAAGCCATTCTTACGGCTAATCGAATATTAAATCGAGTGCCCCATAGCAAAACACAATCCATTCTATATGAAAAATGGAAAGGAAGGAAGCCCAACTTGAATTATTTTAAAGTGTGGGGGTGTTTGGCAAAAGTGCAAGTTCCTAAACCCAAAAGGGTAAAGATAGGACCGAAAACCGTTGATTGTGTTTTCATAGGATATGCGACAAATAGTAAAGCATATCGATTTCTGGTTCATAAATTAGAAAATCCCGACATTCATAATAATACGGTTATAGAATCAGATAATGCTGAATTTTTTGAAAATATATATCCGTATAAAAAGGAATGTGAGTCGTTTGGTGAAGGATCTAAACGACCTCGGGAAGAAACAAAAGAAAGTACATGTAATCAGGAGAATCCAAGACGTAGTAAACGTCAAAGAACGTCTACTTCATTTGGACCAGATTTTGTGACTTTCTTATTGGAGAATGAGCCTCAAACATTTAAAGAAGCTATGACTTCTTCGGAATTATTGTTTTGGAAAGAGGCAGTCAATAGTGAAATAGAATCCATATTGAACAACCATACATGGGAATTGATTGATCTTCCTCCTGGAAATAAACCTTTGGGTTCTAAATGGATTTTTAAGAGAAAAATCAAAGATGATGGCACTATTGATAAATTCAAGGCAAGACTCGTAGTCAAAGGGTATAGACAACGAGAAGGTATAGACTACTTTGATACATACTCTCCAGTTACAAGAATTACGTCTATACGGATGTTAGTAGCATTAGTTACAGTGTATGGTCTTGAAATTCATCAAATGAATGTTAAGACGGCCTTCTTAAATGGAGAGTTGGAGGAAAAAAATTATATGGAACAACCTGAAGGGTTTGTGGTTCCAGGTAAAGAAAAGAAGGTATGTAGACTTGTTAAGTCTCTTTACGGACTAAAACAAGCACCCAAACAATGGCATGCGAAATTTGACCAAACAATATTGTCAAATAGTTTTAAGATAAATGAATGTGATAAATGTGTGTACATTAAAAATGTTCCAAATCACATAGTCATTGTTTGCCTATATGTGGATGATATGCTGATAATGAGTAATGACATTGCCAACATAAATGCTACTAAGCGTATGCTCAATAGCAAGTTTGATATGAAAGACTTGGGAGTTGCTGATTTAATTCTGGGAATTAAGATCCATAAGACTCCTCAAGGTCTGGCATTGTCACAATCTCATTATATTAAGACAGTACTTGAAAAATTCAAGCACTTGGGCTTTAAAGTTGCAAAGACTCCAATTGACGTGAATCTTGCATTAGCAAAGAACAAAAGACCAAAGCATATCACAATTGGATTATGCTCGTGTGTTGGGATGCTTAATGTATATCATGAATTGTACACGACCAGATATAGCTTGTGCTATAAGTAAACTGAGTCGATATATGAGCAATCCAGGCCAATCTCATTGGATGGCAATGAAACGAGTTTTGGGATATTTAGAACATACCCAGAACTTTGAATTGCACTACAGTAATTTTCCTGCGGTGATTGAGGGATACTGTGATACAAATTGGATCACCGGTTCAACAGATTCTAAGTCCACAAGTGGATATGTATTCACTATTGGTGGAGGAGCGGTATCTTGGAAGTCGTCCAAACAAACATGTATTGCCCGCTCTACAATGGAGGCTGAATTCATAGCCTTAGATAAAGCCGGTGAAGAAGCTGAATGGCTCCGGAATTTCTTGGAAGACATTCCATTTTGGCCCAAACCGTTGACACCAATATGCATACATTGTGATAGTCAAGCGGCAATTGGAAGGGCTGGGAGCGTTATGTATAACGGGAAATCTCGTCATATCTTCCCACCATGAATGTGCTTGCTCCACAAACAAGCTAATGCTTGCTCCACCATGGAGGGTGGACGATTGTTCTTCTTCAACACTGGCTGCTATATATATGTGCAACAGCTGTTGAAGAAAGACACACAGCACACAAAATACACAAGACCAACAAACTGAAAATCGCTCAACAGATTTGGCTATACATTGCACTCCTTCCTCTCAGCATTTCTATACGATTTTCTGAGTTTCTACTCCTTTGTTCTGCATTGTTTTAACTTCAAACAAAGCAACTGTAAGTGTGATTTGCTACCGAACTTTGTGTTCGCTGAAACACTGGGGTTTGAAGTACCGCTACACCAGTGTGTGATTCGTTCTATCCTGGGAGGAAATAATCAATTATCTTGGGTACTAGGATGGGATTAAATTCCTTAAGGAAACACTGTGAATTCAGTGGGCTCAAACTAATTACTGTTTCATTACGATAACTTATATTTTGCAGAATTATTATTTACAAATACAGCAATATTGGCGGGAATAACAATTATTATCTGTGTAATTAGTTTTCATCTATTCTACGTTATCAGTCAATATTTTTTAAATAAATTTACCTTCAATTATCTTTGGACTATTTGTATCTCGTTAGATGCAATTATATGAGTTTTGGTTTCGATTCATTCTGTAAGTAAGCTTAAGAATTTTCTATGACCAGAAGTTTTTAGCACTTTTCAACAATTCCACGTGTCTGGTAATTCCAACATCTTGAATACTATAGATAGCGATTGTCAAAATTTAGGCTTAATTCTGAAATATCTGTCATATTTGAATCTTTATTAATTGCTAAAAAAGATGCCACATGTTTTCCAATTACCTCACGCAGAAATCCTAGTATGACCATTTGACCCACCCATAATTGTAATTCACCTGACACCACTTGTAGTTGCATTATTGCTAAAAATTTTGTCTTCATCAGTTTTTGAACGTTTGGCAACGGTAATGGGACTGTGCAGATTTAACAGAGACCTATGATCCAATCTTTCTAATCCACTTAGGCTATTTTGACGATTCTTAAATGTTTTTTATACTCGAATGTATCGTGTAGCTTGCTGAATAGGCATTCCATTAATTAAATAAGATTGAGAATATCTCTGTCTGAAAGCAAAATAGTCTCTTTATTCCAATAATATTTGCTTTTTCCGTCGGGTTAGTTCGTATTTTTCAATTGTCAAACTAAATCAATGGTGTCGAATTTTTAAATCAATAAACCAAGCCAAACCAACAAAGTCGGATTTTTCAATATCGATTTTCTCGAGTTTTTTCGGATTTTCGGGTTTTTTCCAATAAAATCTTCACAACACAAAATATGTAACTTGTGCTCCAAATTTTTCTTTAGTTTTAGTAAGATATAACTATATAATATATTTTCTAAGAAAATAACACAATAATATGAAATAAATTATACTAAAATATTCAATAACAAAGATAATAAAATAAAATAATTGAAGCTCATTTATTCTTTGAAGTAGAGCTTTAGCAAACCCCACTTTTGCCTCATCATTACATAAAACAAATATAGCTAATTAATAAGTCATAATGAAAATTAACATAATCTAAAAATATCATGCTAAAATAAGTATTCTAATAAATACTTACTTACATAACTAAACACTAAAGAAAAAGATAAACTAAGTTATGCATTTTCATTATAAATCAATGTAAAACTACAAAATAGATATCTGACACTATCATCATTCCAAGTATTGAATTGAATTTCTTTTGTTAGTATTAGTATTGAGTTGAACTTTGTTTGAATTACTACATTTATGGGCTATAAAATGTACGTATTTACCATTCAAGAATGTTAAGTTCAAACTTGAAATAATATGTTAAAAGATAAAACTGTGAAAAAGTTTAAGAAATATTTATAAATTACATTATAATAAATATTTATATGTATAAAATATTTATAAAAATTATATAAATGTACTATCGGGTTGGTTTGGTTTCGGTTTGACTTTATTATCGATTTGGTGTGATTTACCGATTTCTTTTGTACACTCCTATCTGCTTCAACCTCGGTCAAATATATTTACAATAACAGTTTGAAATATGAATAAATGAAATAATTATTTCGTAAATTAATCAACCAAGTTTAAAATTATAATGAAGTAGTATTACTTTATATCAATACAAATTGTTGGAGAAAGAAATAATTTTAGAATAATTTAATTTTCTTAGAATGAATTTAAAAAGTCGGGACGAATTATATCCTAGTCGTATAATATAAATTCAAATAACATCAACAGCTTGGACTAGTTTTTTACACAACATCTATTGCGTGCCTATATTAATTGATATTTGTACAAAATGTGACACTTTTTATATATGATTTATCTTTTTATTGTAATATATTTACATTTTTCATATAATATTACGTTTTCCTCGGTCTAATATCTTGATCACTAACTCACCAATGACATATGACTTGTCAACATATGAAGTACATCTCTAATAACAAATTCAGCAACCTTGCACATGCGACCAGGCTAAAGTCTTTCTCCATATATACGTAAAAGGCATATTCACTGGGTAACAACAAAAATAACAATTCAGTATAATCCCACTAGTGGAGTATGGGAAGAGTAGTGTGTACGCAGACCTTACCCCTATCCTGGGGTAGAGAGACTGGGAAGAGTAGTGTGTACGCAGACCTTACCCCTATCCTGGGGTAGAGAGACTGTTTCCGAGAGACTATTCTCAATGTGACCTATAAGTATTTGCGAAGCCACATGGTCATAAGGGCACCCTTCGTCGAAAAATTGCATTATGTATATAGGTAAAATATTACGTTTTAGAAATATATAACACATATTGAACACCCTTTGTCGAAATTTTTTCACTTCTTTTAAATTTGAATACCCTTGGAGAAATTCCTAGCTTCGCCACTGTCTATAAGTCACGGGTTCGAGCCGTGAAATCAACTATTAATGCATGCATCAGTGTAAGTTATCTACATCACACTTTTTAGGGTGCGGCCCTTTCCCAGACTCTGCGTAAATGCGGAATAATTCGTGCATCGGACTGACTTTTTTTATTTAATTACTATAATGTATTCAAATTTTGCACGTATACTGATTTCATTTTGCCCTTAAATCTTAAATGATTAACTCAACAACATATGACTTGTCAACACGTGAAGTTCACCTCTAATTAAAAAATTTGGCTACCCCTATATACGTGTCAACAAGGTAAAAGCCTTTGCCTAGCTCCACCTAAAATGCGTAACTCAGCAGGTAAGTCAGCTCCCCACCGGCCCACCGTAGACGCTCACATACTTCACTACTGTGTGTTTGTAATTAACAAGGACACATGTAACAACTATAAATACTTTCCAATGTAACATGACAAGTACATAGCGGCATACTTTTGTTTTCTTTATCACCACTTTGCTTGCCTCAAAACTTCATCTGAATATATAGTTGAATCTATCATTTCCACAATGATATACTCCTCTAAAAACTGTGAGATGGAGAATCAACAAGAGAAAGATATTGCGTCTTCTTGTAGGAAGTGGAGTGAAAAGACTATGAATGCGTATATTCATAGCCAAATTATGCGAATTAGAGCAGAGGACTTGCAACTTGGGGAAGACATAGCCAAGAAACTTAGGCAGAGAGTTGTTGATCAGGATGTTGCCTCGTCTGTTATGCTATTGTCAAGGCCTATGTTGCCTGCTTCACCTCTTAGTGGAAAAACGGCCATAAAATCTGCTAACTGATCACCATCTAGGTGCGTATACCACGGTCCTATTTTCTCAACCTTTTTGTTTAATTATTTTTCATTCTTTATGGAATAGAGAGGTGAATTCAGGATTTAAGACGAATGGTTACATAATCTAATTTTGTACATATATTTCTCAATATTTAACTAAACTTAGATAGTGAATGCACGCGTACTCACTGTTGAACCTATAACACCACCGTCTAGCCGATCGCTTCTGACTAAACTTTTTTCGAATAGCCACTTAATATACGAAAGAGCAGTAGTAGTATTTTTGAGGTACTCTCTACTCTGTTTTTAGTTTATCAATGATAATATTTGCTTTGTATTCAGTGATCAATCTTCTAAAATTCAAACTGATTATTGAAGTTTTCACCCTGTTTGATTGGACAGGAAGATTTACTGTACGCTGAGGAATATGGGAGACGACCGTCCACAGGGATGATGAAGATGATGTAAATAGATATAGAGATGAAGTTGATCCTTTTCTTACACTTTCGTTTTGTATGTTTTGCTGTACATATAAAGTAGGCAGAATACAGACGAAAACTCCTCATCCACTATGTACCTTTAAAAAAGAAAATACGTAGGACGAGAAGCAAAGTTAGTGAATGGTGACTACTTACCTGTCAATTAAATAAAAGGTTAATAATGAACACGTCTCTGTATGTTCGTCCATGGATATGAAAAGGGGATGATAGAATGTAATTTACTTACTCAAACCAAGAACACGTGGCGTTTGACACATATATACAATTTCCATGTTCTTTCGGCAAAGTTATGCCACTAAAACGATGTGCTCGTTATAAAACCTATGGAACTTACTAACGTGCCATCACTTTGTAGGAATTGATTAGCGGTACATGAAATTGATTTTACACTTTCTGAACTATTTGATCACTGCTGAACTTGAGCTAAATTGTACACATAAAGGCAGACGTCAAGGAGATAACAAAACTGGAAATAATAAAACCACTAGAATTTGTCGAGGTTGAAAATAGCAAACTACATATCCAGAAGAAAGTTCAATCAACACATCATCCTACTGAATATGGATTAATTCCAAATTTTAACTACACCAATGAGACCATTGGCTACATAATCATCCAAACTAAACATACAGAAATTAACCTAATTAATACTCCTCAACATCATCATCTTCGCCATCACCAGATTCACATCCAACTTCCTCATAGTCCTTCTCAAGAGCAGCCAAATCTTCCCTAGCCTCAGAGAACTCTCCTTCCTCCATACCTTCACCCACATACCAATGCACAAACGCCCTCTTTGCATACATCAAATCAAACTTGTGGTCAATTCTCGAGAAGACCTCAGCAACACTTGTGGAGTTCGAAATCATACAAACAGCCCTCTGAACCTTAGCCAAGTCTCCGCCAGGAACAACAGTGGGCGGCTGGTAATTGATACCGCACTTGAACCCAGTTGGGCACCAGTCCACAAACTGAATGGTCCTCTTTGTCTTAATTGTGGCTACAGCAGCATTCACATCCTTAGGCACAACATCACCTCTGTACATTAAACAGCAGGCCATGTACTTCCCATGACGTGGGTCGCATTTGACCATCATAGACGACGGCTCAAAAGCAGTGTTAGTAATTTCTGCAACAGAAAGCTGTTCGTGATAGGCCTTCTCAGCTGAGATCACAGGCGCATATGAAGAAAGCATGAAATGAATTCTTGGGTATGGAACCAAGTTAGTTTGGAATTCATTCACATCCACATTCAGAGCACCATCAAATCGCAGAGATGCGGTCAACGATGAGATAACCTATAAAACAAACAAATTCAACCTGATTTATTAGGCAATCTCTTAACAGAAGTAAAACCGAATTAAATTTAAACATACAGGTTCAGCATATACTTTTTTTAACACTAAGTATATATAAAATTATAGGTTCAAAAGTTAAAACTACAATACCTGAGAGATGAGCCTGTTGAGATTGGTGTATGTTGGTCTCTCGATATCCAGAGACTTCCGGCAAATGTCATAGATGGCTTCATTGTCCAACAGGATAGCAACATCAGTGTGCTCAAGAAGGGAGTGTGTTGAGAGCACGGAGTTGTAAGGCTCAACTACAGCTGTAGAGACTTGGGGAGAAGGGTAAATGGTAAATCCGAGCTTGGATTTCTTTCCATAGTCAACAGAAAGCCTCTCAAGAAGCAGAGAACCAAGCCCTGAACCAGTCCCACCACCAACAGCATGGAACACCAAAAATCCTTGAAGCCCAGTACAGTTGTCCGCTAACTTCCTGATCCTATCAAGGCACAGATCCACAATCTCCTTCCCAACTGTTACCATATAAAACCACACAAAAAATTAAGAAATTGAACACGCCATGTATGTAAAAATATTCAAGTGAAGCTTAGGATCTTACTTGTATAATGGCCTCTAGCAAAGTTGTTAGCAGCGTCTTCTTTACCGCTGATGAGTTGCTCGGGATGGAACAACTGGCGATAAGTTCCGGTCCTCACTTCATCAATGACAGTGGGTTCAAGATCTACGAAGACAGCACGAGGGACGTGTTTTCCAGCACCAGTTTCGCTGAAGAAAGTATTGAAGGCGTCGTCTCCTCCACCAACAGTTACGTCTCCAGGCATTTGCCCATCCGGCTAGACAAATTATCAAACACCAGACGGCCACAATAAAAAAACGGAACAGATTCTAGACATAAATAAATAGTCATACAGTTCATAAAATAGAACTAAAATGATTGAAATAGAGAGTAAGGGACTGACCTTAATGCCATGTTCGAGGCAGTAAAGCTCCCAACATGCGTTTCCGACTTGGATTCCTGCCTGACCAATGTGGATCGAGATGCACTCTCTCATTTTTTGTTTTTCAAAGAAATTGCAGAGACCGTTGTAAAATAGTGTGTATAGTAGATGAAAATTTATGACAGGAGTGAATTGAATAAAGAGGACTAGGGTTAGAAAGGAGGGAGTGTTTATATAGGAGGGGAAAGAGGAGTCCGCAGATGGTATTTTGAATTTTGAAATGGTTTACAGCTGTGTTTGTGACCGTTGCCGCTCCTTTTTCGTTTCCGAAAATTTTGAATTCCTTCACTCCTTTGGGCCTCACGATACTGGACCGAGCTCATCAAAACGTTAAGAATCCCTTTTCTAGTTTCCTATTTTAAATGGGCTTTTTGGTTTTCTCTTTTGGACCCATTTTGAGAGTCCCCAGCCTGAGCCTTCTAAAGTGAATGGATAATGTTTAATTTTGTCCCTGTTTTTAAAGGGGAAACTACATTACATGCCTATAAAAGATAAATTATTTACCCTCTTTTACCCATCTTTAAACTATTTGTAATTTTTATCTATAGGGCCTAAATTTATTACACGCCTATACATTCCCCTTTCCCCGTTTCCCCCTTGATTCAATAGTAAAGGGTTCGATGTAAATGCAAAGCTCTTCCTCTCTTTCATTATGCAAGCATTTACTCGTAAAAAGACAGTTTAATGTACATATTTTATTTTATCCTTATTTTTTTAAATTGAAAGGAGTTTATTTCTATAATATGCAAAATCACGATATTTATAGATTAGTTATGCAAATAATTTTTTATGATAATATCAATAGTAACCAAATAAATTTACAATAAACATAAGTTATATAAAAACAAATACTATACTAATAGTATAAAAAATTAAATTATTGTTAATGTATATAACTTAAATCAAAAAATAAAAAATCTCTTAAACTTCAATAACGAATCAACTATGATTCTAGTATTGCTAATACATGAAATGATGATGTCTTGCTGGCTGTATCTTATGTTAACTCTTTAAAGAGCGAAAACTTAATAATTTATTTTTCATATATTTGCAAAACCCAGTTAATCTATTTATTTTTGAGCAATTTACACTAACTACCTACTCAAGTCAAAATAATTACCCGTTTATACCCATTTTAAAAATAACTATGACACCCCTATTTTACCAAAATTAATTACCCGTCCATCTATCTCTGCCTAAAAAGGGAGTTGTCATCACGGCCTTTTTAGTAGAACTCGTATTCAATGGAAGTGATTAAGCTGAAGGCAAAATAACATATCTAAATTTTAGTATAATCGATGATGCACAAAATTGAGTTAATTAGATTATATGACAACTGATATTATATCAGTTTAATAATTGAATTAAAAAATCTTTTTAAACTCTTTGTGTACAACTATATACTCTGTTGGTATAGCTATATACTATACAGGTATCATATGTTAGTTGGAACCTTTTTTGGTTGTATTAACTACGTTTAATTGGTACACTATTTTATTTTTCTTTAGTAATAGTAGAATAGTACAATATCTTAATTTTTTTAAATTTTTCTTTATGCGTGTGTATTATGTAAATATTTTGATTTTTTATTTATGCGTTTATTTTATATAATAGTATTATAGTACAATATCTTGAAATATATTATTATATTAATATGTGGTACATTATTTTTTGATTTTCTCTTTATGCACGTGTATATGTAATAGTAGTATAGTCATACTGGAATTAATTAGTAGAATTGTATACCATATTAGTATAATTATATGTCATATTGGTATTATATGGTAGTTGGAATATTTTTTGGTTGTTTTAACTGTATTTTTAAGTAAATTATATTCTGAAATGATTTATATGATCATGTTTTGCTGTGTTGGATTTTCTTGTACCTATGGACATAGATTTTGTGTATTATGTAATAATTTTTATAGTTATATGCAGTTGTTGGAACGACCCCGTACAATTATATACCCTATTAGTATAGCTATATACTATACTGGTATCATATGCTAGTTGAATTATTTTTTGATTATATTAGCTGCATTTAATTGGTACACTATTTGATTTTCTTTTAATAATAGTAATATAGTACAATATCTTGAAATACTTTATTATATTAATATGTGGTACACTATTTTTTTTTTCTCCTTATGCATGTGTGTTATGTAATAGTAGTATAGTCATATAGTTGCCGAAAATTAATCAGTAAATTTGTATACCATGTTGGTATAGTTATATGTCATATTGGTATCATATGGTAGTTTGAACATTTTTTAGTTGTTTTAGCTGCATTTTTAAGTGAATTATATTCTGGAATTACTTATATGAACATGATTTGCAGTGCTTGAATTTTTTTGTACTGATGGACATAGATTATGTGTATTATGTAATAGTTTTTATAGTTATAGGCAATTGTTGGAATGACCGCATACAACTATATACCATGTTAGTATACGGAATGAGCAAGTTGCTTTGCGAATATTTAGCTTGCAATGCGAGCATGTAATTTTCTCATACTTTTATTTAGGGGTGTTCATGGTTCGGTTTGGGTTGGTTTTTCCTAAAAAGAAACCAAACTAAGTAAGTCGGTTTTTTAAATATTGGAACCGAATCAAACCAATTAAGTCGGTTTTTTATCGATTCGGTTTTTGTCGGTTGTTCGGTTTTTTCGGTTATTTGTCGAGTTTTTCTTAAATATGAGACATACACTACCAAACGCATATTCCGGCGACTACATTTTCAACGTAACGCTATCAAACCAATTTCTCTTTGAGAAATCTATCATTTACCGAGATATATTGATGATAATTGACTCAAATAGTGATGATTAATTTAAGTACTCAATTAAAAATTGATTATTTTTAACATAAAATAAATTATTGTACTTAACAAAAGAAAACTATCAATCAAACTAGAAGGCATAGAATTAGATTATTATAATAGCAAAGAATTAGACTAAAAATACAAATGACTAATATGTACCATAAAATTTTAAAAACTTTATATAAAAATATACATATATATAGGTGTAATAATAAATTTAAATAACTACTTTTATAATCGGTTTTGTTCGAGTTTTTTCCGATTATTTTTTTATTAAAACCCAAACCAAACCAAATTTGATCGGTTTTTAAAATTTAAAACCAAAATCTAACCAAACCTAAAAATTATCAGTTATTTTGGTCGGTTTGGTTCGGTTTTCAGTTTAGTTCAGGTTTTTGGGTTTTTATGAACATCCCTACTTTTATTGCATCCTTTAATGTTTTGGTGCATTGGTATAGTCGGAGATAGTTGTAGCAATATTCTATAGCAATCATATGCTCTATTGGTATACATATATACCATATTGGTATCATATAGTACTAGAAGTATTTTTTGCTACGTATACTTTTATTGTATTTTCAAATATTTTATTATCATTTCTATTCTAACTAGTATATATGGAGATTTGGTGGTTATAGATTGTGTTTTCTTGCCCCATAACTGGTTGTGTTATTGCTAATGGTAGAATGTGTACTGATATTTGTAGGGAAGGAGATCAATATTTGCATGGCAATCACGTGTTGATTCTTAGAATATGATTATATAATCTATGGTGCTCAGCAGCAGTTAGTGTGATATTCAATGAATTAGATCAAGTGGCAACTGATATTATTTCAGTTTAATAATTGAATTTAGAAAATGAGAAAAAGACAAAAGGTATATTATACTAGTTATATTAAAAAAAACGGTGAACAAATATTTATTATATCAGTTATTTTTTTTATTGTATAAAAAAAAGAATAATAAAAAATAGTAAAAACAGTAAATGAAATTAGATTACGAAGAGAAAAATAATATAAAAAAGAAGTTAAATGAAATTAGAAAATGAACTAGAAATAAAAAAATAAAAATAAAAAAGCAAAAAAAAAGAGCCAAAATTGAGTGTGAAATCAAATTTTAATAATAATAATAATAATAATAATAATAATAATAATAATAATAATAATAATAATAATAATAATAATAATAATAATAATAATAATAATAATAATATGTATGATTGAAAAAGAAGAAAAAAGAAAAAAAAAGAAGAAAACGAGAAAAAAGAAAAGGAAAAACGACAAGAAGCTGAGAAATAAAAAATAAAAGGAGAAAAAAGACAATATGTGGGAAAGGTAATTAGTTTGATGGGTAGAAAAGTAAATGAGTAGGTGAGGGTAAATAGTTTTGTTTTGTGGATAATTGTGTCTTTCACCATTAAAGTTATATAAAAATAGGCTTCTTTTATTTTATATATACATTGCAATTAACATTTTTATCCTTCTTCTCTTTCGCTTCTTATTCAACACTTCTTCTTCTGTTGCTTCTCTCCAAATTTGCTACTAGACATCCAATCACTAACTTGGTCTCTCAATCGTGCAAATTCTTTGATTCTCTTTACAATTTTTTGCCGGTATACATAGATTATAAATTGATTATCCATAATTATGCATACATTATACATAAATTGTATATATATTATACATCTGCCGGCTATTTATAGTTTAAGAGACTAGGCGGACAGCTATTTGGGTTAATTCTTCGGTTTCAAACGGGCTCGTTGATTTTCTCTATTTGGGCTGATTTTGTGCAACAAGCACAGGGGATTTGCAATCGTACCCTATATTTGTGCCACTTTTTAACTTGTACCTTATTTTTAAAAATTATTGATTTGGTAGCCAGCTTACAAAAAAAATCGTAATGATATGATAATTGTACCCCTGACAAAAGATATAAAAGCTGCATAAGGCATTAATCGCGTGATCTGCAACCTCATTCGTGAAAAAGACCTCCTTCGTCACTCTATCCCCTGTCAAAGATCTCCTTCAACTCTAGTCGAAGATCTCCTCTCCTCTCAGTAGCTCTATAAAAAAAATAATAGAACCTTGAACCACATTCATCTTCGGATTCAAAAATTACAAATACATTCTAAGTATTGCAATTCATCTTCAGAATTCGCATTAGTTTGTGCAACTGATTGCTTCATGATATATGTTTCTGCAATTATTTTCGTAATTCGTCCTGCTTTTTAAGTGTTGAACTTAAAAAATAAAATCTGAATTCAGTTCACGCTTATAAAAATTTTCACTTACGGTCATTTACAAATCACAATTGCATGAAGTTGTTTGACATTAATATATCATGAAATTTTCACTTATAGATCTTCAAAAACTTTTCAAAACTTCAAATTTAACGCGTGAATGATATAGCACGAAGTTGTTTGATGTTGATATAGACTTACAATAACCTTCATACTACATGAGTATTGTTTTCCATAAAATATCAGCCTAAAAATTATGAAGTTTCAATGAAATATAAGTTAAAAACTTCATACTAATGTAGCATGAAGTTGTTTCACGTTAATATAATCTTAGAGTAACCTTCAGAGTCAAAAGTTTCAATGAGATATAAGCTAAAACTTCATGCTAATGTAGCATAAAATTATTTCGCGTTGATATAGTCTTAGAGTAACCTTCAAAGTCTGAAGTTTTAATAAAATATAAGCTAAAACTTCATGCTAATATAGCATGAAGTTATTTCACGTTGATATAATCTTAGAGAAACCTTGAGAGTCTGAAGTTTCAAGAATGCTTAAGTTCAACAAATACAAAACAAAAAATCTCAGACAAAACATGCTATAGTTTAAAAAACATAGAACAAAACTTCAAGTCTAACAAATGCTACAGTTCAGCAAATACAGAACAAAAACTTCAGACAAAACATGCTATAGTTTAACAAACGCAGAATAAAACTTCAGCTCCAAGAATGTTGAAGTTCATCAAAAACGGAACAAAAACTTCAGACAAAACATGTTGTAGTTTTATTAATACAGAACAAAACTGCAGCTCCAAAGAATGCTGAAGTTCATAAGAAACAGAACAAATATTGCAGACAAAACATGTTATAGTTTTACAAACACAGAACAAAACTTTAGCTCAAAATAATGCTGAAGTTCAGCAAATACTAAATAAAAACTTCACATAAAACATGTTGTAATTATGCAAAAAATAGTATGAAAAACTTCAGACTAAACACAAAAAAATAAAAAACTTACATCACATATTATGTTAACTAATTCATCATCAAACGTCGTTGCAGAAATATTTAGAACTACTCTGGGTACGAGGTGATTCTCCAATTAAAGGAGTTCAATTAATTTCTTTTGACCGACTCCAACTACGTGGTGATTCACCTGTTAAAGGAACCAGATTCACTCCCTTCGAATGATTCTGAGTGCATGGTAATTGTCCAATTAAAGGCATTGAATTCAATTTCTCTTTGGTAGGAATTATCTCTAATACCCTAAATGTCCGATATTTCTGTTTAATAGAAAAAGGTATATTAGAAAATATAAAATAAAACTAATACGTCAACATATTAACAAGAATGGATAACGTAACATGTTGGGAACCTAAGGGACATGACTGTATTCATCCTCTTTTAAATATTTGTCCTGAATATCTAGGAAGCGCTTAAAGGCTCTTATGGTGTAACAATTACAGGGTGCATGTAATGACCCGACCGGTCGTTTTGAGAATTTAAGTCTTGTTCGGTGGCATAAGGCCCTAAACAACTTCGTATTATGTGTATTGACTTGCGTGCGTGGTTGAATTCAGTTAACGGATGATTCAGAGTGATTTGGGACACTTAGTCCCTAAAATGGAAGTTTAAGTCTTAGGATTTTGACCGTAGTTGGAAATACATGAAGACGACTCCGGAATGGAGTTCTGGTGGTTCCGTTAGCTCCGTTGGGTGATTTTGGACTTAGGAGCATATTCGAACGGTGAATTTGAGGTTTGTAGCTGAATTAGGCTTGAAATGGCAAAAAGTCGAATTTTCGGAGATTTTGACGAGAAGTGGACATTTTGATATCGGGGTCGGAATATGATTCTGAGAGTTGGAATAGATCCATTATGTCATTTGGGACTTGCCTACAAAAATTGACGTCATTTCGGGTTGATTTGATAGGTTTTGGTACGAGTTTTTGTAAGTTGGAAGATTTAAAAGTTCATAAGTTCGATTTATGGCGTGATTTGTAGTTTTGGCGTTGTTTGATGTGATTTGAGACCCCGAGCGAGTTCGTGTTAGGTTATAGAACTTGTTTGTGTGTTTAGACGGGGTCCTGGGGGCCTCGGGTGTGTTTCGGATGGTCTACGGGCCAAATTCTTCTATTTTTGGACTGCTGGTTTCTGCCATTTGGTTTCCTTAATCGCGTTCGTGTCACTTGCTCCGCGTTCGCGTAGTGTAGTTTTGGAGGATGAATTATTTGTTCTCCGTATTCGCATAACTCCTTCCGCGATCGCGGAAGCCTACCTTTCCCTTCTTCGCGTTCGCGTAGTAGAAACTAGGAGCTAGGAGATGGTGACCATTTCCTCTATGCGTTCGCACTGTTCTATCCACGAACGCTTAAGCGTGCTTTCCCCTCCTTCGCGTTCGCGTGCCGTTTCACGCGTTCGCGTAGCCCAGTTCATGGGCCATTATTTTCCTTCTTCGCGATCGCACATGCTTGTTCGCGATCGCACATCACCAATTTCGGGCAGTAGCCATTTCCTCTTCGCGATCGCAGCTCCTCTTCTGCGATCGCGTTGTACAAATACCTGGGCAGAAGATAAAGTTCTCTATTCCGAGGGTTAGCCATTTTTAACATTTTTTGGAGTTCTAGAGCTCGATTTTGAGCGATTCTTTGTGGGTTTATCAAGCAAATCGATTGGGTATTCCATGATTTATATTCCATGATTTAATCTTTTTTCCATGATTTTTTGGACTTATATTCCATGATTTTATCTTTATTTTTATCATTAAACTTGTGTTTTGGGTTGAGGAGAATAGGGATTTTTGAAGAAAACTTTCAAAATGAAAAATCGTGATTTGAGGGGATGAATTGGTATCAGAATTTGATAATTTTAGTATGGTTGAACTCGTATCGGAATGGGTGTTAGAGTTTTGTGAAATTTGTCGGGGTTCCGATGTGCGGACACGGAGGTCGATTTTTGGGTCGATTTTTAGCTTTTGATAAAGATTAAGCCTTTATGATCCAAAATAGTTTCTTATGAGTTTTATTTGTGCTTTGAAGTTATTTTTGTTAGAATTGATCCGTCCGGTGGACATTTTATCCGAGAAGTTCATTTTAGAGTATCAGTTTGTCTTCTTTGAGGTAAGTATCTTGCCTAACCTTGTATGGTAGAACTACCCATTAGGATTTGAGTCTTCTGTGTTGATTGTAGTCCGTGTACGCGAGGTGATGAGTACGTGCTCGAACTTATTTGTTGAAATTGGCCTTCTAGGGTTCCTAGGTCCTTGCATTCATTGAATATGCAATTGTACTTGTTATGATTATATTCCTTAATTACTAGTTTCATCTTTACCTGCTTAATTAGAATCAATTGCTTCATGATTCACTCTTACTGTTTACTTGATTCATATGTGCCTTAATTGAAATTGTTATCTCTTCCATTGTCATGTTATCCTTTTCCTAACTGCGCATCTTTAATTGAAGTTGTAGTTGTCTCTTTTTGTAAATGTTCACCCTTAATTGAGGTTATGGTGATTTTCTCGCTGCCCGCTTTTATTTGAATTGGTTGTATCTCTTCCGTAATTGTCCAAACTTAAAAGAAGCTTAGATATCCTATGTTTTAGTAGACCTTCCCTCATTCAGAATTATTTGACTCATGTTAGTTTCTTGTTGTTGAACCGTACATTGTGGGACCATTGTTACATATTGTTTCCTTCCCTATTAAGCTGTTCTTATTATGGTTATTCCTTGTGAACTAGTTCTACCGTTTCTTGTGATTGAAGGTTCTTGAGTTGATTTACTTGACGTACTTTGTATTATTATTATTGTTGTTGTGGTACTTGTTGTTGTGATGCACGAGGTTTCTGCCGTGCGGTTGTTATTGTGATGCTCGAGGTTTCTGCCGTGCGGTTGTTGTTATGGGGTTGCACGAGATTTCTACCGTGCTATTGTTGCTACTGATATTTGCACATGCGGCGTGATAAGGTGGGCTATATATATGTGGGTTGTGCATGTGGCGAGACAAGGTGGGAATATTATTATGCACGTGTGGTGAGATAAGGTGGGCATTCACTTTACTATTGCACATGTGACGAGACTAGATAGGTTGTGTGAGGGATTGATTTGTGATGACTTGTGATGGCCTGGGGGCATTGTTGTTGATGATGTTTGTGTAGTGGTACACTTACCTGTGTGAGCTTTATCTTATGGAAAGTTGTGTGAAAACATTCTACGTGTTGTCCATTTCTTTTCCTGTACTAACTATCTGGCATGAACTATGTTAGGACACTTGCACAAGCATACACGTAGTTGAGCAATCTTATCGGTTGAGAAGTTTTCTTGATATTGTTGAGTATAGATGAACACCATTATTTACTTGCCTTCTATGTGAGAATGGCTCTATTTGGCACGTGAGTTGTCGGTGCGGTTATGAAGTATAATGAGGGAACATGATGCCAAGTGTTAGGGTTCAGGTATTAAAACTCGTGAGTTGTGAATAGTATGAGGTTCGGTACCTTGTGGAGTTTATTGACTAAAACCTGGTGTGAAAGCTGTCGTATTGTTGAGTTGTTACTTGTCCCTTCTTTATCTATGATTATCAGACTTAGGCTGTGTTTCCGTTCATTCTTCTATGTCATTATTATGGTGTTCCGCTTATAGTTGTTGTTTTTCTTCCTTATTACAATTACCGTATTAATTGCCATTTCACTTAGTCTTTATGTAGATATCATACTCTGTTGTTTCTATACTTATACTTGTTCAGGTTATTTAGTCCAGTAGGTGTCTTGACTGTTCCTTGTCACTACTCCACTGAGGTTAGTCTTGATACTTGATGGGTACCGTCGTGGTGTACTTATACTACACTTCTACATATTTTTATGCAGATCCTGGTATTTCGAAATCATTTGATCATTAGCTAGCTGTGCGGACTGTGGCTATGGAGACTAAAGGTACACCTGTTGCTGTATTCGCAGGCTTCGGAGTCACCTTCTGATTTGTATTCATACTGTTGCTTTATTTCAAACAGTTGTATTTAGAAACTTATAGCAAACTATGTAGAGCTTATGACTTGTACTACCGGGTTTTGAGAATTGAAATTTTTTATAGAGATTACTATTTCAAAAATTGTTAGATGTTATTTAATTATTGTTGTTATTTAATAAATATTAGGCTTACCTAGACCTTAAGACTAGGTGTCATCATGATACCCAACGGAGGGAAAATTAAGTCGTGACAAGTTGGTATCGGAGCTCTAGGTTCATAGGTGCTACGAGTCATAAGCGAGTTTAGTAGAGTCTTGCGTATCGGTACGGAGACGTCTGGACTTATCTTCGAGAGTCTACAGAACTATTAGGACAGTTTTACTTCCTTCGTTCCTATCGTGCGAGTTCATTAGTCTCGAAGATTGAACTTTTATCATTCCATTCTCTCACAAATGGTGAGGACACGAGCTACAGTTGCTGATGACGTTACCCCCGGAGCAGATGTCGCTAGGGGAAGAGGCAGAGGTCGACGAGGAGCATGTGCCGCAACTAGGGCACCTACCAGAGCAGCATTTGAGGAGCCGCCAGTAGTTCCAGTTAGGGGGCAGGTACCGGAGGCGCCTGCTATTACCCCTGGACTTCAGGAGACCTTAGCACAATTTCTGAGCATGTTTGGTACATTGGCTCATGAGAGGTTGATTCCGGTTGCACCAGCTATTTCACAGACCGGGAGGGGAGCTCAGACTCCTGCCGCCCACCCTCCAGAGCAGCGAGTTCATGTTGGTCAACTTCCGAGTGTCATGGCGACACAGTCTATGGTCCCAGTTGAGCCAGTGGTTAAGGCAGCAACATCTTAAGAAGAACAACTTAGACTTGAAAGGTACAAGAAGTACCACCCTCATAACTTTAGTGGATTGGCGACAGATGATGCCCAGGGTTTTCTGGAGGAGTGCCACCGCATTCTCCGTACTATGGATATTGTGGAGATGAGTGGGGTTGCTTTTACTACGTTCCAGCTTAAGGGAGCTGCTTATCAATGGTGGCGGGCATATGAGTTGGGTAGCCCGGGCGATGCAGCTTCACTTACATGGGTTCAATTTTCAGAGATATTCCTGAGATAGTTTGTACCTTAGTCCCTTCGATATGCATGGCGTGCGGAGTTTGAGCAGTTGCGCCAGTCGCCAGGGCACTATGTCAGTGTCAGAGTATGCCGTTAGATTCAGTGATTTGGCCAGACATGCAACTGCTTTGGTCGCTACAGTTAGAAAGCGTGTCCGTATATTCATTGAGGGGCTCATGCATGATATTTGTTTCAGCATGGCTCGGGAGTTGGATTTGGTTGTTTCATTTCAGCAGGTAGTAGGGATCGCTCGCCGGATATAGGGCATGTGGGATTAGGAGAGAGAGGACAGGGAGGTGAGGAGGCCTCGTAGAGTGGAGAGATCCACTGTCCCTTATTTTGGAGGCATGGTATGGTATGATAGAGGTTTTGTGGGTCAACCAGTTCAGTTTGCACTTCAGGCTTCGCACAGTGTTTTAGGTACTCATGGGTCTCAGATTACCCGTACCACACAGTTCCCACAACCACATAAGCAAAGGGGTTGCTTTGAGTGTGGCGATACCAGCCACAAGGTGAGAGATTGTCCTAGACTCCAGACATGTGTGTCTCAGCGGAGTATTCAGGCGAGTAGAGGGTGCCCAAGAGGGGAAGGCCCGACCCGTGGATGTGTTTTGTATAGTAGGAATAAGGCCGCTGCGCCAGATGATGTCATACAGGTATGCTTTTGATTTGTTACAGAGGGGAACTATTCGTATTTTGATTCGGTTCTGCTTATCGGGGCGAGTTCCCCTATTTGTTGTCCCACCGATAGGTGAGTTCATGACCTAGTATTATGTTTATGTGTTTGCCCCTGTTAGAAGATTCTATGAGTAATAGCCGTGTCTATCGTTGTTTTAATTCATTATTGAAAGTTACGAGACTATAAGTGAATTCATATTGTCTATTATGGCAGGTTTGATATGATTTCTGAGTAATTTGGTTACGATTTGTGATTTGATACTCTACTGGGTGAGAGTTCAGTAAGTGTTGTGATTTTATTGGCAGAATTGAGTTAGTGAAAGATTTCAATTAGTATGATGTGTATTCAGCTTGTGATTCAGAGTTGAGGGTGAGACCCTCGCGATTCCATGTGATTTGATCTGTTTGAGCCGGGCTGCGTGCCGCGGTGGGGGTTATATCAAGATGAGATCCTTGTGATTTGTTCATATACTTTGATTTTTCCTTTTAAATTGATTCGTAGGATGGTACTAATAGAGAGTTGTGCCTGTCGGGCTTGTTTGATATTTCTCTTATGTGTTTCTCTTTACATATTCAGTCATTTTCGTCTTGTGCTTATTTGAGTTTTAGCTTACGGGGTATGTGCCCGGTGGCGTTAGATGTGACTTGTTGATCCGGGCGTATAGTTACGAGGTCTTCATGCGTCTTGTATCATTGTCAGCATTGTAGAGGTATAAAACGGGTCTCTAACGGATATGAGGCTAATTGTCGGTGTTGGTTTTGATTACGGGCAGCTATTGTGATCAGAAATGTTATTATGGGCCTATGTGTGGTGTGTCATGTTGGGTGGTCGTACCTTGTGGGTGTAGGCATGAGTTGTTACAGTTGATTGAGACTGATACCGGGTATGGATTTAGAATCGGGTCTTTTGGAGATGAATGGAAGGTGAGAATTTAGACTTCAAGGCTTATCGTTATTGGTAGAAAGGGTGAATTATAGTTGAGATGGTGTCGTCAGGTTTATGTGGATTGGGGTGACAAGGGGTCACCCGTGGGTGTATGTTGGATATGTGCTTTCAGTGATTTGAAGACTTCGAGGTGATTTTTGGCACGTTCGAGGATGAACTTTTGTTTAAGAAGGGAAGGATGTAATGACCCGGCCAATCATTTTGAGAATTTAAGTCCCGTTCGGCGGTATAAGCCTTGAGCCGCTTCGTATTATGTGTATTGACTTGTGTGTGTGGTTGAATTCAGTTACCGGATGATTCAGAGTGATTTGGGACACTTAGTCCCTAAAATAGAAGCTTAAGTCTTAGGATTTTGACTGTAGTTGGAAATACATGAAGACGACTCCGAAATGGAGTTCTGGTGGTTCCGTTAGCTCCGTTGGGTGATTTTGGACTTATGAGCATATTTGAACGGTGAATTTGAGGTTTGTAGCTGATTTAGGCTTGAAATGGCAAAAAGTCAAATTTTCGGAGATTTTGATCAGAAGTGGACTTTTTGTTATCGGGGTCGGAATGCGATTCCGAGAGTTGGAACAGCTCTGTTATATCATTTGGGACTTGCCTGCAAAATTTGACGTCATTGCGGGTTGATTTGATTGGTTTTGACATGAGTTTTTGAAGTTGGAAGATTTGAAAGTTCACAAGTTCGATTCATGGCGCGATTTATAGTTTCGGCATTGTTTGATATGATTCGAGACCCCGAGCGAGTCCGTGTTAGGTTATAGAACTTGTTTGTGTGTTTAGACAGGGTCCCGGGGGCCTTAGGTGTGTTTCGAATGGGCTACAGGCCAAATTCTTCTATTTTTGGACTGCTGGTTTCTGCCAACTGGTTTCCTTATCGCGTTCACGTTACTTACTCCACGTTCGCATAGTGTAATTTTGGAGGATGAATTATTTGTACTCCGAGTTCGCATACCTCCTTCCGCGATCGTAGAAGCCTGCCTTCCCCTTCTTCGCGTTCGCGTTACTTATTTCACGTTGACATAGAACAAAAACCTCAGACAAAACATGCTATAGTTTAACAAATACAGAACAAAACTTCAAGTGTAACGAATGCTACAGTTCAGCAAATACAGAACAAAAACTTCAGACAAAACATGTTATAATTTAACAAACGCAGAATAAAACTTCAGCTCCAAGAATGTTGAAGTTCATCAAAAACAGAACAAAAACTTCAGACAAAACATGTTGTAGTTTTACAAACACAGAACAAAACTTCAGCTCAAAACAATGCTGAAGTTCATAAGAAACAGAACAAATATTGCAGACAAAACATGTTATAGTTTTACAAACTCAGAACAAAACTTCAGCTCAAAACAATGCTGAAGTTCAGCAAATACTAAACAAAAACTTCACATAAAACATGTTGTAGTTATGCAAAAAATAGTATGAAAAACTTCAGACTAAACACAAAAAAATAAAAAACTTACATCACATATTATGTTAACTAATTCACCATCAAACGCCGTTGCAGAAACATTTAGAACTACTCTGGTATGAGGTGATTCTCCAAATAAAGGAGTTCAATTCGTTTCTTTTGACCGACTCCAACTACGTGGTGATTCACCTGTTAAAGGAACCAGATTCACTCCCTTCGAACGATTCTGAGTGCATGGTAATTGTCCAATTAAAGGCACTGAATTCAATTTCTCTTTGGTAGGAATTATCTCTAATACCCTAAATGTCCGATATTTCTGTTTAATAGAAAAAGGTATATTAGAAAATATAAAATAAAACTAATACGTCAACATATTAACAAGAATGGATAACGTAACATATTGGAAACCTAAGGGACATGACTGTATTCGTCCTCTTTTAAATATTTGTCCTGAATATCTAGGAAGCGCTTAAAGGCTCCTATGGTGTAACAATTACAGGGTGCATGTAATGACCCGGCCGATCGTTTTGAGAATTTAAGTCTCATTCGGTGGTATAAGGCCCTAAGCAGCTTCATATTATGTGTATTGACTTACGTGCGTGGTTGAATTTAGTTAACGAATGATTCGGAGTGATTTAGGACACTTAGTCCCTAAAACGGAAGTTTAAGTCTTAGGATTTTGACCGTAGTTAGAACTGCATAAAGAAGACTCTGGAATGGAGTTCCAGCGGTTCCGTTAGCTCCGTTGGGTGATTTTGGACTTATGAGCGTATCCGGACGGTGAATTTGAGGTCTGTAGCTGATTTAGGCTTGAAATGGCGAAAAGTCGAATTTTGGGAGATTTTCACCAGAAGTGGAATTTTTGATATCGGGGTCGGAATGCGATTCTGAGAGTTGGAATAGATCCATTATGTCATTTGGGACTTGCCCACAAAATTTGGCGTCATTCCGGGTTGATTTGACAGGTTTTGGCATGAGTTTTTGAAGTTGGAAGATTTGAAAGTTCATAAGTTTGATTTATGGCGCGATTTGTAGTTTCGGCGTTGTTTGATGTGATTTGAGACCCCGAGCGAGTTTGTGTTAGGTTATAGAACTTGTTTATGTGTTTAGACGGGGTCTTGGGGGCCTCGGGTGTGTTTCGGATGGGCTACGGGCCAAATTCTTCTATTTTTGGACTACTGGTTTCTGCCATTTGGTTTCCTTAATCGCATTCGCGTCACTTGCTCCGCATTCGCGTAGTGTAATTTTGGAGGATGGATTATTTGTTCTCCGCGTTCGCATAACTCCTTCCGCGATCACAGAAGCATACCTTCCCCATCTTCGCGTTCACGTCCGCTCTATCGCGTTCGCGTAGTAGAAACTAGGAGGTGGGAGCTCGTGACCATTTCCTCTACGCGTTCACACTTTTCTATCCGTGAATGCGTAAGTGTGCTTTCCCCTCATTCGCGTTCACGTAGCCTAGTTCCTGGGCCATTATTCTCCTTCTTCGCGATCGTACATCACCAATTCCGGGCAATAGCCATTTCCTCTTCGAGATCGCAGCTCCTATTCTCGATGTACAAATATCTGGGCAGAATATAAAGTTCTCTATTCCGAGGGTTAGCCATTTTAAACATTTTTTGGAGTTCTAGAGCTCGGTTTTGAGCGATTCTTTGTGGGTTTTTCAAGTAAATCGATTGGGTAAGTATTTTTCACCTAGAATTTATTATATTCCATGATTTTATCTTTATTTTTATTATTAAATTTGTGTTTTGGGTTAAGGAAAATGGGAATTTTTGAAGAAAACTTTCAAAATGAAAAATCATGATTTGAGGGATGAATTGGTATTAGAATTTGATAATTTTAGTATGATTGAACTCGTATCGGAATGATTTTTAGGGTTTTATGAAATTTGTCGGGTTCCGAGGTGCGGGCCCGGAGGTCGATTTTTGGGTCGATTTTTAAATGTTGATAAAAATTTGGCCTTTATGATCCGTAATTGTTTCTTATAAGTTTTATTTGTGCTTTGAAGTTATTTTGGTTAGATTTGAGTCGTCCGGAGGTCATTTCACCCGAGAAGTTCATTATAGAGTATCGATTTGTCTTCTTTGAGGTAAGTATCTTGCCTAACCTTGTGTGGGGAAACTACCCCTTAGGATTTGAGTCTTCTGTGTTGATTGTAGTCCGTGTACGCGAGGTGATGAGTACATGCTCGGACTTATTTGTTGAAATTGGCCTTTTAGGGTTCCTAGGTCCTTGCATTCATTGAATATGCAGTTGTACTTGTTATGATTACGTTCCTTAATTACTAGTTTCACCTTTACCTGCTTAATTAGAATCAATTGCTTCATGATTCACTCTTACTGTTTACTTGATTCATATGTGCCTTAATTGAAACTGTTATCTCTTCCATTGTCATGTTATCCTTTTCCTAACTGCGTATCTTTAATTGAAGTTGTAGTTGTCCCTTTTGGTAAATGTTCAACCTTAATTGAGGTTATAGTGATTTTTTCGTTGCCCACTTTTATTTGAATTGGTTGTATCTCTTCCATAATTGTCCAAACTTAAAAGAAGCTTAGATATCTTATGCCTTAGTGGACTTGTCCTTATTCAGAATTATTTAACTCGTGTTAGTTTCTTGTTGTTAAACCGTACATTGTGGGACGATTGTTACATATTGTTTCCTTACCTATTAAGCTGTTCTTATTATGCCTAGTATTCTTTATTATGGTTATTCCTTGTGAACTAGTTCTACCGTTTCTTGTGATCGAAGACTCTTGAGTTGATTTACTTGCCGTACTTTATATTATTTTCAGTGTTGCTGTGGTACTTGTTGTTGTGATGCACGAGATTTCTGCCGTGCGGTTGTTATTATGATGCACGAGGTTTATGCCGTGCGGTTGTTGTTATGGGGTTGCACGAGGTTTCTGTCGTACTATTGTTACTACTGATATTTGCACATGCGGCATGACAAGGCGAGCTATATATAGGTGGGTTGCGCATATGGCGAGACAAGGTGGGAGCATTATTATGCACGTGTGGTGAGATAAGGCGGATATTCACTCTACCATTACACACGTGGCAAGACAAGGTGGGTTGTGTCAGGGATTGATTTGTAATGACTTGTGATGGCGTGTGTGAGGGATTATCGGACTTAGGCTGTGTTTCCGTTCATTCTTCTATGTCATTATTATGGTGTTCCGCTGATAGTTGTTGTTTTCCTTCCTTATTGCAATTACCATATTAATTGCCACTTCGCGCAGTCTTTATGTAGATATCATACTCTGTTGTTTCTATACTTATATTTGTTCAGGTTATTTAGTCCAGTAGGTGTCTTGACTGTTCCTCGTCACTACTCCACTGAGGTTAGTCTTGATATTTGCTGGGTACCGCCGTTGTATACTAATACTACACTTCTGTACATTTTTGTGCAGATCATGGTATTTCGAAGTCAGTTGATCATTAGTTAGCTGTGCGGACTGTTGTTGTGGAGACTCAAGGTACACTTACTGCTGCGTTCGAAGGCTTCGGAGTCACCTTCTGATTTATATTCATATTGTTATTTTATTTCAAATAGTTGTATTTAGGAAATTGTAGCAAACTCTGTAGAGCTTATGACTTGTACTACCGGGTTTTGGAAAATGAAAATTTGTATAGAGATTACTATTTCAAAAATTCTTAGATGTTATTTAATTATTGTTGTTATACAGTAAATGTTAGGCTTACCTAGTCCCTAAGAATATGTGCCATCATGATATCCAACGGAGGAAAAATTGGGTCGTGACAGTGCACCTCGACAAGTGAAATTGGCGGTTTAAATCCCACTTCGGATGGTGTTGTTTTTGGCACGGATTATAGATATATATGTGAAAATCAATAAAATTTCAAAAATAATATAATTTTGGACCTATAATTTCTTAAGTGTAGTGTAATCGTGGTAAGAGACTAAAGTTAAACTCGTCAAATGTAAATTCTAGATCCACCTCTTCACAACAGTGCACTCATCATCTTGAAATCCTGGATCCGCCCTTGATTATACATAGTTATGCATATATTATACAAAAATTATATATATATATATATATATATATATATATATATATTATACATTTAATATATTTATAGTTTACGAGATTAGGTAGATGGTTATTTGGGTTATTTCTTCTATTTCATATGGTCTCGTTGGTTTTCTCTATTGGGCTAATTTTGTGCAAGAGCCACCTAGGGAGATTTCCTGTGGTGAAAGATCCCAGCCCAAACCTTCTAAAGTGGCCCAAACCAATAACTAGGTGGCCATCTCTCTCTCTCTCTCGTTTGACAATGTATTTCTCTCTTTATTTATTAGTAGCAAAAAGTGAACAAACATGAGATTTACATGCTAAAAGTTAATGGTACGCTTGATGCATTAGCATCTATAGTTTATTCAATTTAAATATGAATTGTTCATATTTAATTGTTTAAACTTTATAAAAGAATATAAATTAAAAGTAACAAGAGAGCAAATTAACTGAAAAAAGGACTTGGAACAAGAGTAAGATGTGGCGGAGAAACTAATTTAGCCCTATGAGAATTAAAATAAATTGTAGCTTCGATTTTAAACAACTTCTTTTGAACTATTGTTTGATGTTGAACCTAGTTCTCACTTTCATTCAATCTATATCATCCTTGCCGTGGTAATGAAATGCAATACACTTACTAGTAACTCAAGCAGGCGACCTTCAACAAGAAATTGATTACTCTAAAAAGAAACAACATGTAGGGCTCCTAACCATTCATTTATAAAAATAAGGCCTAAAGTAGCCTAAGCTATATAGACATGATTCCATTTCCATGTTAGCTTTTGACATGTTTTCCAGGGATTTCAAAATCCACTGACCATCAAATTCATTATGTGGATTAGGTTGGAAAGTTTACCACAATCAATATAATACTTTTGTTAATTTTCTGGATTATTAATTTAATCTACACGTAAGCTTTACTAGCTAGAAGCATTTTCTAATGTGGTCCAAGACATAACGAACTAAGCTTCACTGTCAAATGTTTGTGGTCCAATGCCTTTCTTTCTGTCTTTGATGATCCTATCTCTCCATTGCAAACTCAGTTGTTATCATCATTATATTGTTCTTCTTAGTTTCATTGTTATTATCATTAATATGATTACTATTAAAAGCCGGCCCTATTTCCATTTTTTGTCTAGTTTTTCCTCCTAACATGGTTGTCCTCCTTATTTGCCTAGATTTCAGCAGGGAGTAAAGTTAAATGAATGATCAACCATTATTGCAGGTGATACATAAAAAGCTGTTAATCTAGATAAAAGTTGCATGCGAAAAATAACAAGTGATTCAAGTTATATGATTTTTATACTGTCAATACAATTTAAGTGGTTATAACTCACACTTACTTTAAACAATTACATTTAATTATTTTTCTACTATAGTAATGTGATACTTATTTTATTACAATTAGTGTATAAAAAACATCATGGATAGCACTAGCTTTTGTGCTATGGTTCAATTGAATCAGTAATATCGACATGAAACACACACATACACATACAAATTTTTAATAAATATTAGATTTTGAATCTACCATTACTTTAACAGTATAGTGAGTAATACCAAAAATAAAATTTTTAGAGGTTAAATTCATCAAATTTGAATTCTATATTCTATAAAACTACCCAAACAAACGAATTTTGAAAGAGTGAATTAAAGATAAGTGGGAAATCTTTGCATGGGGAAGGGAGGATGATATCCAGAAGAATAGCACATGGCTAGAAAGTAGTAGTCTAGTGGGGATGCTATTAGGAGAAGCTTAAACTAGGTCTAAATTATTTAACCAAAACAAATCTTATGTCCCCAAAAGTGGCTACAACACAGCCAAAGCCACTTTCATTTGGTTAATAAATCCTTTTGCTCCAATACAAAATGGGTTTTTGTTCCTTATAATAAATACTAGTATATGTTTATTTATCATTCTAGTCTTGACCCTTTAGTCAACAACTAGATCTTTTCTGGAGCACCCAAGCTTTAGAAGCCTAAGTTGAGGGGGCCATAAAATAACAAACAAGTACACTTAGCAAAGGATTAGCATACCACTTCTTCCTTAATCCTTCTCTGTTACTTCCATCTTCTTCTTTTTTTTTTTTTTTTTTTTTTTTAAATTTATTTAGCCGTTAATTTAATTAAGTACTATAAATAATTGCTTGAACGGCTACCATTGTGTCGGCGCCCTACTGGTCTTTCTTTTCACACTAAATAGTTAATGAGTTATGATATCAAAGAACAGATTGTTCTCATGATTTGATAGTTTAACCATAGTTTAAATCATAAGCATATAATAAAATATTAACCCTCTTGTACCAGTATTTTCAATTCCTTAAGAATTACAACTAAGAGTTAGATTTAAAAATTGGGACGTAAAATATTACTAATATTAACCAATTAACTATTTGTAGTTAAAAAAATATCAATTTTGCTTTTGAGTGGGTGTTGTTGAAATTGATTGGATATATCTTAAATAGTTTAAATTTCAGTTTTTGGATCATTTGGTAGAGTTTTGAGGTGATTTGAATTGAAAGTTCGAATTAGAAGATGAACATGAAAAAATATGATATGTGTATATTTGTGTATCACACATATATCATATTTATATCAAATGCGTATCACATGTATATCCATGTATACATGTGTGTGAGATACATGTGTGATACATATTTGATACATGTGTCGCAGAAGAATTTTTTGAATTCAATTTTAACTACAAATTTTGATACCAAATCAGTTCAAATCACCACCAATTTTCCTCAAATTTTGTATATTGACTCATCTATATGTTTTCAATGAATTTCAATCATCCCATTGAAAAGGTCCCTTTTTGCTTAGTTTTTTGGAATCTTGTATATATTTTTTTTCTTTTGTATTTCATCACCTTGTTAGTTATCTCATCCATAAATTTTCTTTCCGTTTTGCATCTAATATTGATAACCACGCTTAAAAATATGGAAGGAGATCTTTGCGTGTGATTCTTGAAGAGAAAAAATCCTTATTTATTTGGGCTTTGAATTTTTGTATGTGCTTGACTAATTTTGGTATGTCTATGATTAATTGCTAGGGGTTGGTAAATTATGACTTATTTGGGACATTTTCGTAAGATTTCCTTAGAAATTTAAGTGGTAATTTTCATAAAGAGTTTGAGATCTGGGCACTGGGCATATTAAATATATTTACATAATTAGATAATTTATAATATAGCTATAGATAAATTTTATGATAAGCATTGATTGGTATCCTGATAAAACTAAACCTACTATTACAAGTTAAACTATACCATTTGTGTTAAAGGTGGATCCGGAATTTAAAGTTTATCAATTTCTATAGTGACCTTAGGTTAATACTATAATACTAATTGGGTTCAAAATCGAATATTTATAAATTGCTAGTAGATCTTTTAATACATACTACAATGTAAGCAAAAGTTATTAGTTTCACATTAACCCGTAACCAACTCTCTATATCCGCGTGATTAATGTATATAGCTGAAATTAATTCTTAAATAACATAATAAAGCTGGTCTTAAAAGACAGGATTTCGTGCTTTAGTAGTTTGTAAAGGTGATACAGATGACCTAAAGGGTCGTATTTGGTCATACAACAGTGTTGCAAGGGCTGGACAGTGGAGACCCTCATTCCTTGTTCCAATTGGGGTAATGTCCTTTTGGAGAAAATTGTAATCATTAATCAAGAACAGCAGAGAAAAAGGTGACATCTTTTTTTCAGTGGGCTGATGTTGGTTTGCGACATCAAAAACTTTTGAAACGTGTGATGGATATAAACAAATACTAGTGTTTTTTTTAAAGATGAACTAATCTTAGTATCTAAAAAAGAAAAAACCTTTTGTGGGGTTTGGAATTAAAGATTTTAGTAAAGTTTTGTCCGCTCAGAATTATTTATATAGAATAAGAATAGATGTTAGAATTGCAGAAGCACGATGTTACACAAACAACAACAACAACCTAGTAAAATTTCACAAGTGGGTCTGGGGAAGATAGACAATAAAATATGTGATAACAATAAAAATAAGAAAAGTAATATAAGCATCGTAAAAAACAGAAAATAGATAGGAAAGCAATAACAATCATTAATAATACCACAATACTATAAGAAAAATGAAAAAAATTGTGTGGACACAACACACACCACTAATAATCTAAGACAATACCCTAACAAACTAGCCCAACCCCCGGTACGAAGGAAGAAAAACACTCGACTCCCTTCTAACCTTCAACTCTAATGCTCGACCTCCACACCTTCATATCAGGAGCCATGTCCTCGAAAATCTGAAGTCGCGCAATGTCCTGCCTAATCACCTTACCCCAATACTTCTTAGGCCGCCTGATGGTAGGCTATAATCCCGTATTTTAATCGCTTATTGCACTTTAATTTACTACACTTTACTCATGTTGAACTTTAATTAGTAGTATTTTACACTTATTGTGTGTTTTATACTGTGTAGGAGTGATTCCGGGTTATTTAGATGTTATGGAATGAATTCAAGCTATTTTGGAGTTTTGAAGTCTAAGTAAAATCCCAAGGATTAAGTTGGGATCGTGTTCGGGGATCATCGGATGATAGTGCACTTTAAGAACGAAACGAAGAATCGAGCAGGCATACTGCGCATTGTCCAGTAAAATGCATATAACCTTTCTCTCAGAAATACATTTGGGCTTCACAATATATCATTGGAAAGCTATTTAAAAGGGCTGCAACTTTCATGTTTTACATTTTCCTAAATTCCCAACTGCCGCGCCGCATGGGGCGGCTGTGCAAAATGTGCCCAGAAAGTGATTTTGCAAATGTTATGAAAATCTACACAAACGCGCCGCATGGTGCGGCGCAGCATGTGTTGCGGTAGTGCAAAATTCTTAGAGTATGTTCCCAATTCCGCTAAAAAGGGTATTTTCGTTCGGGGTTTATTTAGGGGATAGTTAAATACACGGAAAAAACATAATTTCTGCATTTTTTACATACCTTATACCTAGGGAAGCTAAGGGGAAGAAGGAGAAGCAAGAGCACAAGGATTTCATCGTTCCTTCCTCACTCAAGATCCGGGTTTGGATTGTATTTATATTTTTCTCTATTTTTATTTTATTTGTGAAGAACTCCTCCATGTCTTTAGAGTATAACCATTTGGGTTTTGATGGATTTGGTGTATTGGTGGTTGTTTGTAGATTTTAACTCCATGTTTATGTATTTGAATTATTTTTGGAAGATTTAATTGTTGTATCTATGTTCACTTGTTCTTGTAATCGAGAGAGGTATAACTTGTGATATATTTACACTATATTATTGGTTGAGTTCGTAGATTCTTCTACGTAATCGAAAGAGGCTAGTTGAATCCTTGATTAAACTTAGTTATGAGGATAATCAAACGAGGTTTTCCTACGGATCAATTCATTACGAATTCTTGCATATCTTCACCGAGCTTAAATTGGTTCATATTGTGAGGTTGAGACTTAATCGAGAAAGAAGTTTCTACTAAATAATTGTATTGATAATTAAGTGAATTCGAGAGACTCACTTGAATATTAGAAGTAAATTATCTAGAGTTAGATCCCGAACAATTATCTTGCACCTATCCTATCAACCCATATTTCTCCCATTGATTACTCAATTGCTTACCTTTGTTGAGATTGTCATTAGTCAATAGCTGCAAATTTTAGATTATTAATTATATAAACCTCAATTGTTGATCCTCCTTGATAGCAATCGAGCTGCGAACTACGAGAATACTGTTTAAATCCAATCCCTGTGGAGACAATAATTATACTATATTATCTTATACTAGCGAGCATAATTTAAGTGCGTGTTTTGCGGCTCGTCAAATGGCGTCGTTGCCGGGGATTGACAATTAATAGTGTTTGAAATAATTTGTACTGCTAATTCAGGAATTAGTTTTATATTTTTTTCTTTTATTTTTAGTTTGTTTGGCTAACTTCTCTTAAAGTTTTTTTTTGTTGAAGAAATTTTGAAGAGCATATTCTTGTTATTGAACTCTAAATAATGTGAAGATAGAGTACAACCAGCCGAAGAAAACGGTTGAAGAGTTAGCAACTGAATACTATCAGCGGTCTGCTATGTGCTACAAATACGGAGGAAATCATCTATGGGTTGATGTCAAGCAGATAGGTATTCTTCATACAACCAGCCTAAGAAAACAGTTGAAGAGTTAGCAGTTGAACACTGTCACCGGTCTTCTATGTGTTTTAAATGCGTTGGAAATCATCTATGGGTTGATTGTCAAGCAAGTAGGTATTCTTCCTATGGTTCATCTTTTAAACACTCTCACTTTGTCTCTAGTTCGTACAGGTATGGGGAGTCATATGGGTACAACTCTGACTCTGGTTGGGATGAATACCCTTATTATGACTAGAATGAAAGCGAAGTGAGACAATTACCTCAAGAGGAGAATGGTAGTTTAGAAGAGCTTATGTATAAGTTCATAAATAAGGTGGAAGAGAAATTTATAAAAGATGATGGACCACTAAGAACCTAACAATGCAAGTGAATCAATTAGTAAATAGACATAGCTCGTTGCATTGTGATGGTGAATATATGGAAGAGATATCGTGTGAAATTGAGCCTACCTGAGATGATGATCATCTACAAAGAGAGTTTTTCACTCTACAATAGGACTCTTTTACAACTGAGATGATGCTTGGGTTGATTGTGCATCAATAAAAGAAGAGTTCAAATCTCCGTCCACCTATCCACAACCACAATTTTTATTAGAAGAGAATGAGGAACAAATGGTCTTTGACATACCGGATGAACACCCACATGATCCTTCTTCTTCATTTTCTTATTCTAACCTTGATCATGTGGATTTTGTTTTTGGGGATTTACAGGAATATGCACGGATTGATCTTGTGAATGAATGCAGAAACAAGTTGAGGATAATCATACAAAAAAATCCACGGCTCAAAATGAGGCCAAGAAAGAAAGAAAAGAGCGGGTCTTTCAAAAATCCCTAAAGGACTTTGGCCTGATGAGCTCCATAAAGAATCGTGGAGAGCGAAATCGAAAAATGCATTTAGAATTAGGGGTGGAGTTCATAAGTTCTCGGAAACGGAAAAAGTCTAGGGAAGTTTTCTTTACCTCTTACTTTTTATTTGTGTATCATGGGGACATACCATAATTTAAAGTGTGGGGTGGGGATGTAAATATGTAAATAAAAGTTTGTTTTTGTTTCTTGTGTGTGTTTTCGTTTCTTTTGATTGAAATTTTTAAAGTCGAATATATATATATATATATATATATATATATATATATATATATATATATATATATATATATTATTTTCTTTAGGTAGTATAATAAATTCCCCTTGATTTTTCTTTGTGCCGCGATTCTTTTCCAAGGATTTTGTTTGAAACCGGGTGTAGTTAATTTTTTTAGGAGTAGGAGATCTTGTGTTGCGATTTTAAATGAAAGCAATATCTCTTGACTTCATTATGCCTTGAGAATAATATGTGTTTTAGTTGTGACGCTTAGGCTCAGTTTTTGACTCTTGTATAAACATCTTAAATAGTATGTTCTTAACTTTGCTTAACTACTTTGATTAGAGTGTCTTGATGAGTCCGATCCTGAGTGAGTTTTGTGCTATGTGTGTATGAGGCTTTGTGTATTCTGTGCAGTGCAATTGATGTCTAGAACTTGCCCCGTGTGCTTGCAAAGCGAAATAGTAGATTTGTTCAGTCTTGGAAGTGATATAGGCGTTTCTTTGTTGAGCCAGCTATATATGTTACCCACCAAATTGTTATGTATCGTAGTTAACCCCGTTGAGTCTGTAATCCACATTACAAGCCTTATCCATTTGAACCATTTACCTATCATGAGCACTTTAAATTGGTATGAACTTTGTAAAAGTTGAAGTGTGGGGTGCTTGGTTTGGCTTTTGAGTGGAAATATTGAAATAAGGAGAAAGGTGCACTGCTGTGAAAAAGTATGAGCCCCTTGAATCGAAAAAGAAGATGAAGAAAAAAATAGTTTATATTCATTGATAGTGGTAACTCTTGATGTATTTGTGCTTAAAGAATTTTGGAGTTGACATATACGGATGTGAAGGTAGAATTATAGTTTGACATAAGTATGGGGTTTAAAGGTTAAGTATATGTATTAAAAGTGCTTAGGGATGTGTAGTTACTCTTATATCTAAATGTATCCTATCTGTCCCGCATCCTACATTACAACCAATTAAAGTCCTACTTGATTCTTGACTGAACAAGCTCGATTAGTAGAGTAGTACACTACGGACAAACCTATGATGAATCTTTTGTGGCCTATGAATGTTCTTCTCAGAGTGAGTGAATTCTTTCTATCTTGAGTTCCTAATTATTCTTAACTTTTATTGTGTGTGGAACTACTCTCTATTGTTGGGTGATGGCACTTTATTCATGAAAAAAAGGTAATGTCATTGACCTTTGTGTTAGAGTAAGTGAGCAGGTTGTGAAAAATGCGAGGTGCTTTTGAGTCAAATCTTGAACCGAGGATGTTACAGTATTGTGCTTAATCTGTTCTATTATTGTTGGTATGATGAGTTAGGAGAGTTGTTTAAAAAGGTCGTGTCTATGTGAAATGTAGTTTGATTGCTCGAGGACGAGAAATGGTTTAAGTTTGGGGTGTTGATGGTAGGCTATAATCTCATATTTTAGTCGCTTATTGCACTCTAATTTACTTTACTTTACTCATGTTGAGCTTTAATTAGTAGTATTTTAAACTTATTGTGTGTTTTATACTGTGTAGGAGTGATTCTGAGTTATTTAGATGTTATGGAATGAATTCAAGCTATTATGGAGCTTTGAAGTCTGAGTAAAAGCCCAAGGATTAAGTTGGAATCGTGTTCGGGGATCAACGTATAATAATGCACTTTAAGAACGAAACGAAGAATCGAGCAGGCATACTGCGCATTGTCCAGTAAAATATACATAACGTTTTGCTCAGAAATCCGTTTGGGCTCCATGATATATCGCTGGAAAGCTATTTAAAAGGGATACAACTTTCATGTTTTATATTTTCCCAAATTACCAACTGTCGCGGCACATGGGGCGGCGCGAGGAGCGGCGCGACTGTGCAAAATATGCCCAGAAAGTGATTTTGCAAACATTCTGGAATTCTCCACAAGCACGCTGCATGGTGCGGCGCGGTAGTGAAAATTCTTAGAGTATGTTCCCAATTTCACTAAAAAGGTATTTTCGTCCGAGATTTATTTTGGGGATAGTTAAATACACGGGAAAAACACCATTTCTGTATTTTTGACATACTTTAGACCCAGGAAAGCTAAGGAGAGAAGGAGAATCAAGATCACAAGGATTTCATCCTTCCTTCCTCACTCAAGATCCGGGTTTGGATTATATTTATGCTTTTCTCTATTTTTGTTTCATTTGTGAAGAACTCCTCCATGTCTATGGAATAGAACCATTTGGGTTTTGATGGATTTAGTGTATTGATAGTTGTTTGTGGATTATAACTCTATGTTTATGTATTTGAATCGTTTTTGGAAGATTTAATTGTTGTATCTATATTCACTTGTTCTTGTAATCTAAAGAGGCATAACTTATGATATCTTTGCACTATATTGTTGGTTGAGTTCATAGATTCTTCTAAGTAATCGAAAGAGGTTATTTGAATCATTGATTAAATCTAGTTAGGAGAATGATCGAAAGAGGTTTTCCTAAAGACCGATCCACTACGCATTCTTGCATATCTTCATAAAGTTTTAATTGGTTCATATTGTAAGGTTGAAATTTAATCGAGAGAGGAGTTTCTACTAAATATTTGTATTGATAATTAAGTGAATTCGAGAGATTCACTTGGACATTAGAAGTGAATTATCTAGAGTTAGATTCCGAACAGTTATCTTGTACCTATCCTATCAACCCATATTTTCTCATATTGATAGCTTCCTTGCTTACCTTTGTTGAGATTGTCATTAGTTAATAGTTTAGGTTCTTATTTAGTTTTAATTCTTAATTGTATAAATCTCCATTGTTGATACTCCTGGATAGCAATCGAGCTACGTACTACGAGAATACTGTTTAAATTCAATCCATGTGGAGACGATAATTATACTATACTATCTTTGACTAGCGAGCACAGTTTGAGTGTGTGTTTTGCGCTCGTCACTGCCCTCTTCTTCTTCTCCTTTCGGTTAAAGCCAAACCCTCACACCTCCTAACCGGCACATCTTAGCTTCTCCTCCGCACGTGCCCGAACAATCTAAGTCTCTCTTCCCGTATCTTGTCGCCTATGGGAGCCACGCCTACCTTCTTCCGAATATCTTCATTCCTAATCTTATCCAGCCTAGTATGCCCACACATCCATCTTAACATCCTCATCTCTGCACTTTTATCTTCTAGATATGGAAATTCTTCACTGGCCAACACTCATCCCCATATAACATGGGCAGTCTAAACACCACTCTATATAACTTGCCCTTAAGTTTCGGTGGTACATTCTTGTCACATAGGACTCCAGACGCTAGACTCCATTTCATCCACCCCACCCCTATACGATGTGTGACATCCTCGTCTATCTCCCCACCCCCCTTGGATAATTGACCCAATGTACTTGAAACTTCCTGTATTGGAGATGACTTGTGAGTCAAGTCTCACGTCCAAATCTGCTTCTCCCGTCACGTCGCTGAACTTGCACTCTAGATATTTTGTCTTAGTCCTATTCAACTTTAAACCTTTAGACTCAAGGGCCTATCTCCAAACCTCCAGCCTCTCGTTAACGCCGCCTCGTATCTCATCAATCAAAACTATATCATCAGCGAATAACATACACCATGGCACCTCCCCTCGAATATAATGAGTGCATCCATCGCCAGGGCAAATAAGAACGGGCTGAGCGCAGATCCTTAGTACAATCCCATAACAACCGGAAATTGCTCTGAGTCACCACCTATAGTGCTAACCCGAGTCTTAGCTCCATCATTCATGTCCTTTAACACACCTAATGTAAGCTACTGTCACATCTTTCACCTCCAGGCATTTCCAAAGGCACCTCCCTAGGAACCTTATCATACACTTTCTCAAGGTCAATAAACATCTTGTGCAAATCTTTCTTCCTATCTCTGCACTGTTCCACCAACCTCCTGATAAGATGGAATGCTTCCGTAGTCGAACGACCCGACACGAACCCTAATTGGTTGTTTGATATAAACACCACCCTCCTTACCCTTCCTTCCACCACCCACTCTCAAACTTTCATAGTATGACAGTTTGTTACACAAGACGAAATAAAAGAAAATGTCGCTGGTCTAAAAATTTCCTTGCTGAAATTTTAATTATTATTAATAAAATAAACCATGAACATTAGCTGGAAAAACAATCTGGATCCTTCCCTCAAATTCATCACTTAGTTTGATAGAACTTATTGATTCCAAAACTATACTCGATATAATTCAAAAACCTTCTTTTACAAAATTCTTTTATTACTATATAGTGGGAATGGTAGGAATCAACAGCACTCGAGTATTTTGGTCCAAGTACATCTAACCAGCTCAATCTTTTATTTATTTATTTATTATAACATGCTCCTTTGCAGCTACTAAATTTGATTAATTAAGCTAATTTATGTGTCTATGTAATAATCCTAACAATACCATTCATGCGTGGAAGTAATTTCACAAATAAATCCAGGGGAAGTTTAGCAAATACCCGCGGAAAATATTTACCCACTCCTATCCACCTTTTTTCCCCTCTACCTATTTTTTTTAAGAGTAATCTACGCGGTATGCCTACTGGAAACACTAGTTAACACCATATACAATTAAGATATTTATTTTATCCTATATACCTACTCTATAAATTTATTTTACCATGTATACCTACTTTATAAATTTATTTTAGTTATTCATTATTCCATGTTTTAAGGGACTATAATCATATACCTTTTCTCTCTCCGCTGTCTTTTTTCAATCTCTCCCCCTTTCTTCACTACCCAATTTAATTTGAATATTGTTGGAATATTGCCGATTATTATTTAAATATTGTGGTTTTGAATTAGATATTATAGTTTTATTTGAATACCATAAATGGTTTTGATTTGATTATTATATTTTTGAATTAAATATTGTAGTTTCGAATGGAATATTGTATTTCTGAAATGAATATTGCAATTGCAAATTGAATACTATATTCTTAAATCGAATACATTAAAATTGAATATTGTAGTTTCATATGAAATACCATAAACATACTGTTAGTTTCTATACCAAAATGTTAGCATGAATACTGTTAATTTTTTTTACCAATATTTGTGTGTATACTATTAGATTTAATGGAATACTAGTATGTGCATATACAATTAATTTTTGATTGGATGTAGATATAATGCTAGTTTGATTAGAATACTGGTATACATACTGTAATAATTTTTTTATTGGAATATTTATAAATTTATTGTTAGTTTGATTAGAATATTATTCTATAATTTGGAATATAATTAATTTATGATTGGAATATCGGTAGATATGTCGGTACTTCTATTGGAATACGGGTAGATATATTGGAATACAAATATATATTAGTAACTTTTTGTTAAAAATCTCATCCAAAACTTAGGAATATGCTCTTGGAATGGAGAACTCAATTACTAAAAAAATGGAGAACTTGCCAATTGAAAAGGAGATTTATAGGGATAGAAGTGATTGTAATTAATAAGTTTTCCTTTTTTAATATGCGTGATCTTGGGAATACTTCTATTTTTCAGGCTTCGTGTTTCCAGCCTTGCAAATGGGTTGGTACTTGGTATGTTTAATTTTCGGGGTAAATCAAAAAAGTGAGTATTATAAATTGGTATATCATGTAATTTCCCCTTTTTTTAATGCTCAGCCAAATGAACTCAAACTACGCTACTATAAACAAAGCCCAAAATAAAACAAGTCAAACCAAATCAAGTCGAGTCAAGCCAAGCCAAGCCAAGCCAAGCCAATTCAAGCGTAGCCAATGTGTATTTAGTTTTAATTGGGTAGTTATATATTGTAAATGGGTTAAAAAAAAAAAAAGTTGGGATGGATGGATTGATAGGTAGGGGCAATTAGTTTTAATTGGGTAGTTATATATTATAAATAGTTTTCAAAGATAATTATTTTAAGTTCAATGAGTATTTTGCATAAATTGCTCATAAATCTATGTGGGAGTTAATTTTTAACGGAATAAGCAGTTGGGCTATTTGGGCTGGATCTGAGCAGGCTGGAGTCTTTTTATCTGAATAGTAGCCCAGAAAGAGACGTTTGTGGCCCAGCACTAAAATGAAGAAGGAAAAGGGGATAACATGACTGAGTCCTTTTCGCAGCTACAATTGGATGTGACAAAGCCTTAGTAGAATGTCCTTGGAAGCACATGCATTTGTTAATCTTATGATTGGAATATAGTGAATGAGGAAAGAAGCCTGAAGATTTTAATTGATTTGATATGAAAAGTAAAATAGACACTATTAGATTTCGAAAATAATACTATCATGAAGTTGATTGAATGAATAAGTTGCTTTTTTTCTTAATAAGAGGTCACCTATTCAACTTCTGAGAACGAAGAACTCCAAGTTTAGAGCGTTCGTCTTTAATGGATCGGATGCGATGTCAATCCAAATTTGTACGATCAGTGGTTTTGGATGCAAAATGATTAAGAAAATATTCCGAAAATAATAAAATAATTCATATGTTAATACTTTAATTTTAAGTAAACTTCATGTGTTTAGAAATTAAATAAATAGTACTATACAATTATTGATGTAAGTACTATATTTTTTGGATATGCTAGAAAAATTCATATTAAATGAAAGATATTGAGTAATACTAGTATCACATAATAGTATTATGTCACATGAGTGACAAAACTGCCTTGTTTGGTTTGATTGAAAATGGCCACTCACCTATTCCAAGCATGGCAAAGTTGTATCATCAAATTCGCAGAATGTCTCTCTCAATGACTTTAGTAGGAATTGGCTTTTTCTTACTTCTCCGCATCAAACACTGATTAAATATTAAAGAATTAACCTAAATAGTCGTTCATCAAACTGTTTAAACTAAAATTAGCCGGTGAAGATATAATATATGAATAATTTATGTATTATATATGTATAATTATGTATAATCAATGTATAATCTATGTATATGATTAGAAAAAGTAAACAATGAATATGACGGGTTATTTGTGTAAAAATCCCTTAAATATTTCCCTAGTTGGATACCTGATGTTGAATTTCTCATATATCTTCCAAATATTACTTCCTAAAACAAATTACGAAATATATTTCCTGGATTATGCAAGACCACTGCCATAGATTTAAAAAAGAAAAGGATAAAAACAGAAGGTATCCTAGGTTTATGAATTATTAGCTTTAAGTTGAAACTAGTACTGTTGTTTAATATTTTCTTGTGTTTTTTATTATTTAGGACCTTACTGTATTTTATTCACAAATGTCTGTTTTTCTGGTGTGTGATGTTAGAAAACTTTCAAATTTTACACCCCAAAAAGTAGAAATAAAAAAAAAGACACTGTTATTTTTTTTAATTATGATAATGTCTGAACTAGTTCTTTAACGAATACTTGGGTACTTTCCACCGATATTTGTACTATTCTAGGAGATAATAGCTGTTCTCTTTGATAATTATAAATTCATCACGACTCTTAACTATTTGTTTACCGTCAAAATCGGATATCAATTAAATTTGTAAGTGGTTTTAAGGATACACGAATTAACTTAGTACAAAGCGATAAATTAAGTAATTATCGAACAAACAAAGATAAAATATATTCAAACCACACGAGGAAGATAATTCTAGCCTTAGTGAAATATTCACCCTCGATCCGGACTCACCACGACCGACACCAATGAAAAGGAGCAAGAGACTAGCGACAAAGAAAATAATAATATATTACTTTTATGTGCGTGTTACGATGTGTTTCATGAATTATTAGACCCACATCAGGCCCCTTTTATATAGTAGGGGATCCTACTTTAGATACAACTCTATAAAAGGTAAAAAAAAATCTTCTGATTAACTGACTGTCGGTTCCTCATCGATACGTGCCGAGATCCCCGCCGTGATCTCCGGCCGGTCACGAATATTTCGGCCTTCTCTTGGTTATGCTTGATTGTCTGACAGTGTTCTTCGAAGTCGTTCGAGGCTAAGACCGATTCCGGAATCATGACCTCGACATTCTTGAGTGCAGCCATCATGCCCCTCGATTCTGGCTCGGTGGGACCTTTGGCTCGAATTCTGTCCCTTGCCACCATGTCTCGAGCCTAGCTTATCTCGTCGGAGGCCGGGATGCACCATGAGCTCGATTCCACCCGTATAGATAGTCCGCTCATTTCTCGGAGATTAAACGACGAGAAACGACATGAGCTTCCGATTCTTACTTCGACACATCGTGGTAGAAACGACAAAATATCTGAAACGTCTCGTCAGTCAAGTCATAATGGTATTAAATACATGTCAGTCGCCGGTCAGTCGTCCCTGGACGTGAACCGTCACTGAACTACTTTAAATACCCCTCCTTTGTTCATTTTTAGTGTACATCAAACCTTCTACCCTAGTACCCTCTAGATTTCAATACTCTTTGGCATTTTTATCCCGGTTACTCGAGGTCCTTTGCCAGAATTTTTACCCATCTTCTTCTCAAGCCAACAAGTCAAATCCTTCAACTTCCTTTCTTACTCCATCTTTTCTAGATTTTCGTCAATTTATAGTTTCTAAAGGAATGAAAAAGACTTCCAAAACCGTTCCCCAGAAAGAATCTCTTTCTACTTCATTGCCGGCTATAGAGGTCGAGGAGACCGCTCCGAGCGTGGCAGTTGATGAAACAGTACCCGAACCCCCTTGAAAATATTAATCCCCGGGGGATGTTCGGTCAATGATGATTTCAAGGTTGAAAAGCCTTTCTCCATACAGGGTCAGTGTGAGGAGGTCTCGAGATACATCTGCTCGATTACCGAAGAGGTCCTCCCTACGGTCTGAAAAGACTGCAACTGGGACGATAAAGACATAGTGGTCCCCGACCCCGAAGAGGACATTACCACCTATGTCTAGGGATATCAAAGTGTTTATACTTATCCCTTTACATTGGGCCCGACATGCCATCATTTTGGATTTTTGCAAGAGGTACAACGTGTGCCTAGGCTAGATTCACCCATCACTTTGGAGGATCGTGATCCTCTTCCATTTTTTGTGAACAAAATCAACGGGTGCTTGTTTACCATTAATAATCTACTCCGCTTATACAGTCCCCGAACCTTCCGGGGAGGGGAGGGGGAGGGGGGCTGATAAAGCTTGTGAATGGGCCAGTAAAGCCCCATTCTCAAGTATCGATGAGGAACGAGATCGAGGATGGCAGGGCCGTTTTGTCCGAGTGAGGACTTCAGACTTGATTCCGGCTGAATGCAGGCCATTCCCCGAAAAGTGAAATACGTCACATAAGTAGAACTTTCCCTTGAATGTTGATTTTATGTTTACTTCTCTTTTCCTTATCGGTATTCGTGGTGGTGCAGCCGTCGCTCGGGTCCCAAATATTGTCCCTCGACTTAAGGAGTGAGTCGAGGGTATCATTTCACAGATTCCCTACTCCGAGCGCTTGTGGCGCAAACTCTCGAAGGGCCGTTGGGTGGCCCGTTCCCATAGTGAGATTTTTTTCCCGAGTCGGTCGTGTTAGGCTTCTTCTTTTAACATTAAGCCCTTATTTCCTTTACTTCTTTTTGCAGGCTTGCCTAAGGATGTCGAGATTAGGCCTCCAGTTGATGGCAAGGACTTACTTGTTGAGTTTCCTGCTCCGGGATAGGCCGGAGAGAGGAAAAGGAGGAGGGCTCCGAGTTCTCCGAGCTCGGATAAAAAGGAAATAAGGAGGAGGCTGGTGCGCAAGCCAAAGAAAAATACCAGTTCCCGAGCACCAGCTTCGGACTTGCTCTATCGGGTGAGGGACAAGTCTGAGGGAGAAGAGCCTATCATTTTTGTGGCCCGCGATCCATCGCCCCTCGGAGAGTAGGGGGCTATTGAACCAGAGATCCGTGAGGCTAATCTGCCTTAAGCAAGGGAGGTCGGTGAAGAGGCTGGGTTTGAGGATTCTCGGGATGTGGGCAGTGCTCCGAATAAGGAATTTGGCATGATAGACATCACCGAGTCACTGTGTTTACCGAGTCCATGTACAATGAGGCCCAAACGGTGAAAGAACGCCCCAACGAGGGGGCCCGCGGAGTGGACGACCCCCTCTACTTCTTTTTTTTATAGCGTGGATTTCACCACCACAAAGGATGTCACCGGGTTAGGTGACTTAGAGATATCGAGGAAAAGTCCTTCCTCGGGGGTAGGTGGGCCTAACTCGAGCCCGAGGTTGATCAACCGGTTCCCTACCCCGAGTGCAGATCCTGGTCGGAAGCAATCCATTACCATCACCATTCTAGAGAATGCCCGGGTTCTTTCCGCCCCCGTAGGGGTGGCCAATTACCTCCGGTGCCTGGTGACTGAAGAAGATTATGACAAAATGAACGAGGTAGACGCACCATACCTGTTCATTGAAGCACAATATGCGCTGAACCAGGTAACTCTAGATAATTCCTGATGATTTCAATTTTTCCTCTGATATTTGAACTAATTCTTTGATAATTCTAATATCTTTCTTCGTATTTGTAGGCCTCGGTGCTTTACCACAAAACCTTCCTCCGTTATCGGGATGAGATGAACCAACTCGAAGCCGAAGTCAAAGAGCTTGTTGAGAAGAGAGACACGTACAAATTTCTCAGCGAGCAACATGAAGGAGAGGCTAAGAGCCTTCAAGCTGAGTTGGACGCGGCTCAGAAAGAACACGCCATCCTGGTTGAACATGTAAAAATCTTTGAAGTTAGTAACGAAGAGCTATACACAGTGACTAATGGTCAGAACCCGCAGGTCCAACAGAAGATTGATCGGATCCACCAACTCCGGGCCGAGATAAATGTAATCAAGGTCGAGGCTGAAGAGTGGAAAGGCAAGATGGACCACTTGGCCTCGGAAAAGGAGATTTCCCGGGCACAGAGGCGGGCTCCGGCAGAGACCAGGTTGTTTAGGTGCCTTGTAGATTTTTCTTTGTTTTTGCACCTTTGTACTTTTTGTTGAGGCCGTTTGGCCTTTGTAAAGATATATATATATATATATATATATATATATATATGGAGACCAGCCAGGTTCAGAGAAGGCTCTTTTTCCCTTCGACAGTTTTTAAGCTTGTTTCCTTTCGCTCTTTTCTTTATGATTGTAAAGATATCGAATGTCTTATGTTTTGTTTGGAGGTTCGAACAGGCCTTGTTCCCGATATTATTTTGCTTATGACTCGTGGGGGGCTTGGTATGACCAGAATCATTTCCCAAAGCGCTTAGAATATTTTAGATTATAATTTGTCGAGGGTTGCCTTTTGAACCGGTTTAGAAATTTTGAAGACCTTATGTTTTGGTTACGGGTCTCAGACGTCTCCGAGTTATTCTAGGACAGACGTAGCCTTTCTAGTTCCGGTGTTTCCCAGTAGGCTTATTACCCTGAGTCGTCCGGGCTTACCCAAGACAACTGTCCTCGAATGGGGATGGCCATAGCCTTTAAAGTTCGGACACTGCCTAATAAGCTTTGTGCCTCCAGGCTTCGTTTGCAGTCCCTGAGTGAGGTGGCCCTTGGGCTCAAAGTCTTTAGGGGACCAAATGTAAGAAGGAAATTTTTTTAATGGACAAAATATTTATCCACAAGGTAGAAACTTTCTTTCATTTCTGTACGTAATATACAAAGTTACACATGTGTTCAAGCTTTGTGTCAGGGCTCGGGCGGTCTATGTGGGCATGGTTTATTTGATCATCTGGCTCTTACAGTAAATCCTATCGATCGAGCCTAGACTATTCGAGCACAAAGTTTCTTTCCTTGCTAAAATCATTATCCGAGGGTGATACCCCCAGTGTTTGAGGCCGATCATAGAGAAGCCTCGGATAATGTTGATGTGATCCTTGACATCGGTTCACAACCGGTATTTGATTCTATGTTAGCGCGATCAACTGTTTCCTCGTTAAAAAGCTTTCCGGAAAACCCTAAAAATTGTATCATTCTTTGACGATCAGCTGTGAGTGTTAGTCCAAAGTGTAAATAAATAAAAGAAATGAATGCGGTCGCACCTTAGCAGTAGTATCATTTCAAGTGATTTATGTTCTAGTTGTTCGGTAGTCGCTCACCGTTCATTGCTCCAAGTTTGTACGATCCTTTTTCGGTGATCTCGATAATTTGATACGGACCTTCCCTGTTCGGCCCCAGCTTCCCTTCGTTAGGGTTCCGGGTGCTTAGTGTGATTTTTCTTAACAATAAGTCCCCGACATTGAAGTGTCGAAGGTTGGCTCTTCAATTGTAATACCTCTCGATCTGTTATTTTTGGGCGGCCATCTGGACGAGAGCGGCTTCGCCCCTTTCATCTAACTGTTCCAGGCTCGTATTCATGGCTTCTTCGTTTGACACTTCGTTCGCATATCGGAACCTAAGACTCGATTCTCCCACTTTGATTGGTATTAGCGCCTCGACGCCGTAAACAAACGAGAACGGGTTGGCCCTGGTACTAGACTTCGAGGTCGTACGGTATGCCCATAAGACATCGGGCAAGATTTTTTTCCATTTTCTTTTGGCGTAGGTCAATATATTTATGAGGTTTTGGAGTATGGTTTTATTCATGGACTCCGCTTACCCGTTCCCACTAGGGTGATAGGGTGTTGATAGGATTCTTTTGATCTTATGGTCTTCGAAAAACTTGCTTACTTTACCGCCGATGAACTGCTTCCCATTGTCTCACACGATCTCGACCGGCATTACGAACCGGCATATTATGTAGTCCCATATGAAATCAATGACTTCCAACTCCCTTACTTTCTCAAATGCCTGGGCTTCCACCCATTTAGAAATATAGTCAGTCATAAATAATATAAATTGAGCCTTACCGGGTGCCCATGGAAAGGGGCCGATGATGTCCGTTCCCCATTTCATGAGTGGCCAGGGTGACAAGACCGAATATAGCAGCTCCCCGAGCTAATGAATCATCGGAGCATGCCTCTGACATCCATCGCATTTTCGTAAGAACTCCTTCGCATCTTTTTCCATGTCGATCAAGTAGTAGTCAGCTCTGATTATTTTTCGAACTAATGATTCGGTGCCCGAATGATTTCCGTAGATGCCTTCGTGGACTTCCCTCCGAACATACTCGATGTTTCCTGGTCCTAGACATATTGTGAGTGGGCCATCGAACGTTCTCCGGAATAGGGTACCGTCTTCGGACAAGCTGAATCGTGCCGCCTTCGTGCGCAGAGTCCTCGGTTCCTTGGGTTCATAGGGCAATTTTTCGGTCTTCATATACTATATATATTTGTTTCTCCAGTCCCAAGTAAGGCTTGTTGAGTTTATCTCGGCGTGACCTTCTTCCACTACTGATCTCATGAGTTGTATGATCATCCCCGAGTTGAACTCATCGTTGTCGACCGACGATCCCAAGTTAGCGAGAGCATCAGCCTCGTTGTTCTGATCTTGAGGTACATGTTGTAGAGTCCGCTCCTTGAACCGATATAATGTTACTTGTAGTTTATCCAGGTATCTTTGCATTCGTTCCACCCTGACTTCGAATGTCCCATTAACTTGGTTCACCACAAGGAGGGATTCACACCTAGCTTCGATCACCTCTGCCCCCAAGCTTTTAGCAGTTCGAGACCTGCAATCATGGCTTCATACTCGGTCCTAATAGATTGTCTAACTATATTACCTTTTGGTGGATTTAATACAATGCCAAGTATGGACCCCTTTGCGTTCGAGGCACCGTCCGTAAAAAGGGTCCAAATTCCCAAAGAAGTCCCTAAGCTCCAACAACTCTCTTTCGACCTCGGGTATTAGGGCCGGTGTAAAGTCGGCCACAAAGACTGCAAAATTTTGAGACTTGATGGCGGTCCGGGGCCGATATTCGATATCGTACCCGCTGATCTCAACGACATATTTGGCCATTCGTCCCGAGAGCTCGGGTTTATGAATTATGTTTCTCGATGGGTAAGTAGTTACAACACATATGGGGTGACATTAAAAGTACGATTTCAGCTTCCTAGAGGCGCTTAGCAAAGTGAGTGCCAGTGTCTCTAGGTGAGGGTATCTAATTTCGGTCTTGCCTAGAGTCATGCTAACATAATAGATTGGAAATTGCGTACCTTCCTCTTCCCTGACCAGGACTCCACTTACCGCTATCTCGGATACTGCTAAGTACAGGTATAGTTGTTCGTCTGTCTTCGGATTATGAAGCAGAGGTGGGCTCGAGAGATACCGCTTGAGTTCCTCCAAGGCTCGCTGGCACTCCGAGGTCCATGAGAAGTTAATCTTTTTCTTCAAAAATGAGAAGAAATAGTGGCTCTTGTCGGAGGACATCGAGATAAATCGCCCAAGGCGGCTATGCGTCCGGTTAACCTTTGAACGGCCTTGACGTTATCCACAATAGTGATATCTTTGATGGACTTGATCTTATTGGGAATAATCTCGATTCCCCTGTTGGATACCATGAACTCGAGGAACTTCCCGGACCCGACTCCGAATGCACATTTCTCCGGGTTCAGCTTCATATTGTACTTCTTCAATATGCTGAAGGTGTCACGACCTAATTTCCCCTCCGTATGATATCGTGACGACACCTAGTCTCTATGACTAGGTAAGCCTAACATTTTGAGGAATAATGAAATGAAAACATGAATTAAACAGCTAATTGTTCAAAATACACAGTAATCCCAAAACCCGAAACATCGTAAGTCACAAGCTACAGAAGGAAACTAATATTTCTATACACTAGAGTCTAATAACAGAAGTAAGGAAGGTAAATGACATATGAGGGAATAGAGGGGGACTCCGAGGTCTGCGGACACGACAGATATACCTTGAAGTCTCCGTTCAGCAGCAAGCACTCTCAGCTAGTAGCGAGGTTGATAAGAAGTACCTGGATCTGCACACAAAACATATGCATAAGAGTAGCATGAGTAGACGATAATCGGTACCCAGTAAATGCCAAGCCTAATCTCGGTAGAGTAGTGATGAGGTCAAGTCCGGACCCTACTGGAATATGATAATAAAGCAAGGCAAAAATAAAATATCGCAGTAAAATAAAGACTGGAATTTAACAAGAAAGAATTTATAAAAGGTAACAACTCAATACCCAGAAATACAACTCGGGATCTTCCGATATACCGTCTCGTAGTCTCAACCGTAAATATGTCGGGGGATCTCCCGAGATACCATTCCGTAGTCCCAAAGTAAATATGCAAGAGATGGGGATCTCCCGAAATACCGTTCCGTAGTCCCAAAGTAAATATGCAGTACAGGAGGATCTCCCGGAATACAGTTCCGTAGTCCCAAAGTAAATATGCAATACAAGGGGATCTCCCGAAATACCGTTCCGTAGTCTCAAAGTAAATATGTGGTACAAGGGATCTCCCGGAATAGCGTTCCGTAGTACCAAAGTAAATATGCATCGCAAAAATAGAAATACAACTACATCATAAAATCTTACGATTTAGACTAAGTACCAATCAAGGAAGAAGCAGGAAATTCACTAAGCATGCTGCACATAGTTCACATAAGCAATTAAGACACGTAGACATGTTGCATTAGACTAAACAAGATAGCTACACATATTGAAATAACTCAATTAAGAATGAAAATAGATTAATACTCATTAAAATGGTATAACTCAAAATAAAAGGGAAACAAGTTGCTGCTCAGTAAGAAAATCGAGTTTTTTCACAACTAGCCCGTGTACGTACTCGTCACCTTACGTACACGGCGCTCACATATCACAATAGTTCCAAATCTTAAGGGGATTTTCCCCACACAAAGTCACGCAAGCCACTTATCTCGAGCCAAGCTCAATCAATCGGTCACAATGCCTTTCCCACGAATATCCAGCTCCGAATGGCCCAAATCTAGCCAAAAACAATTACATATCATAAATACAACTATAATAGACTAATCTAATTAATGAAATCAAGATTTTAACAAAAAATCCGAAATTCGCCCTAAAAAGTCGACCCGGGCCCACGTCTCGGAATCGGGTAAAAGTCACAAAATACGAACACTCATTCACTCATGAGTTCACTCGTACTAAAATTATCCCAATCCGATGTCTAAATCCCAATCAAAACTCAAAAATTCGGTTAGGGAACTTTTCCCCCATTTTTCCAATATTTCAATCCAAATCCGAAATTAAATGGAGAAAACAACTATAGATTAATGAAATGCAACCAAAAACGAGTAAGGAATCGTTACCCCAAATCTCTCTCTGCAAATCCCTCAAAGAATCGCCAATTTCCGAGCTCCCAAGTCCAAAAATAGAGAAATGAATCAAACCCTCAAAACTCTCTCTTTTATGCCTAGCGAACCCGCTCCTGCGACCTCATCATCGCACCTGCAACATCGCACCTGCGAGAAAAGCATCGCAACTGCGAAAGTTACTTATGAAGGCTGGGTCAGCATCTGCGGCAATGGGGCCGCTCCTGCGTGAGTGCGCCTGCGGATATTTGTCCGCTTTTGCGGTCCTTCGCCGCATCTGCGATTCCTCTCTCTCATCTGCGGGCATCGCAGATGCGGATTAATCTTGCACCTGCGATCCCAGCCTGAGCTTCCCAAATCCGCTTCTGCGCTTGCTTCTTCGCCTTTGAGAGCCCGCACCTGCGCTATCCCCACTGCAGGTACGAAAACACTAGATATCTGAAACTTCAGCAATGGACTAAGTCCAAATTTCAACCCGTTAAGCATCCGAAACACACCCGAGGCCCTCGGGACCTCAACCAAATATACCAACAAGTCCTAAAATACCATACGAACTTAGTAGAGCCCTCAAACCACATCAAACAATGTTAAAATCACGAATCACCCTCCAATTCAAACTTAAAGAACTTGAAACTTTCAAACTTCTACAACCGGCACTGAAACCTACCAAACCACGTCTGAATGACCTCAAATTTTACACACAAGTCATATTCAACCTTACGGACCTACTCCAACTTCCGGAATCGGAATCCGACCCCGATATCAAAAAGTCCACTACCGGTCAAAATCTCCAAAAAATTAACTTTCACCATTTTAAGCCTAAATAAGCTACGGACCTCCAAAACACAATCCGGACATGCCCCTAAGTCCAAAATCAGCTAACGGAGCTAATGGAACCGACATAATTCCATTCTGGAGTTGTCTTCACATAATTACGACTACGGACCAAATCCTAAGGCTTAAACCTGCATTTAGGAGTGTCCTAAAACACTCCAAAAACCAAAACGAAACCTTCTGACAAGTCACAATAGCAGAAATAGATATGGGAAAAGCAGTGAATAAGGGATCAAGGCTATTACTCTCAAAACGACCGGCCGTGTCGTTACATTCTCCCCCTCTTAAAAAAATTATTCGTCCTCGAACGAGCATAGAGACATACCTGAAGTGGTGAAAAGATGAGGATAACGGATGCGCATTTCCTGCTCGGTCTCCTAAGTCGCCTCCTTGACCGACTGTCCCCTCCATTGAACCTTCACAGAAGCAATGTTCTTTAATCTTAGCTTTGTGACCTGCCTATCTAAAATAGCCACTGGCTCCTCAACATAAGATAGATCAATGTCTAATTGGACTGAGCTGAAATCCAACACATGGGATGGATCGCCGTGATACTTTCGGAGCATCGAAACATGAAATACCGGATGAACTCCTACTAGGCTGGGAGGTAAGGCAAGCTCATAAGCAGCTCCCCAACACGCTGCAACACCTCAAAAGGACCAATGAACCTTGGGCTCAGCTTGCCCTTCTTTCCGAATCTCAAAATGCCCTTCATAGGCGAAACCCGGAGCAAGACCTGCTCTCCAACCATGAATGCAACATCGCAAACCTTTCGGTCCGCGTAACTCTTCTATCTGGACTGGGTTGTGCAAAGTCTATGTTGAATCACCTTAACCTTTTCCAAGGCATCCTGAACCAAGTCCGTACCCAATAATTTGGCCTCGCGGGCTCGAACCAACCCATTGGGGACCGACACCGCCTATCATACAGAGCCTTATGTAGTGCCATCTGAATGCTGGATCGATAACTGTTGTTGTAAGAAAACTCCGCAAGTGGCAAGAACTGGTCCCAAGCACCCCCAAAATCTATCACACAAGCACGAAGCATATCCTCTAGTATCTTAATAGTGCGCTCGGACTGTCCGTCCGTCTGAGGGTAAAATGTTGTACTCAACTCAACCCGAGTACCCAACTCATGTTGTACAACTTTCCAAAACCGTGATGTAAACTACGTACCCCGGTCAGAGATGATAGATACTGGTACACCATGAAGTCTGACAATCTCACGGATATAGATTCTAGCTAGCTGCTCGGAAGAATAGGTAGTCATCACAGGAATGAAATGAGCCGACTTGGTCAGCCTATCCACAATCATCCAAACTACATCAAACCTTCGTTGAGTCCGTGGGATTCCAACAAAAAAATCCATAGTGATTCGCTCCCATTTCCATTCCGGAATCTCCAACTTCTGAAGCAACCCACATGGTCGCTGATGCTCATACTTCACCTGCTGGAAATTTAGACATCAGGCCATATACTCTACTATGTCCTTCTTCATCATCCTCCACCAGAAATGTTGTTTCAAGTCCTGATACATCTTTACGGTACCCGGATGAATAGAGTACCGCGAACTGTGAGCCTCTTGGAGAATTAACTCACGCAAACCATCTGCATTAGGCACACATAGCCTGCCCTGCATCCTCAATGCACCATCATCTCCAATAGCGACCTCCTTAGCATCACCGTGCTGGACTGTGTCCTTAAAGACAAGCAGATGAGGGTCATCATACTGACGCTCCCTGATACGATCATAAAGCGAAAACCGAGAGACCACACAAGCCAAACTCGACTCGGCTCAGAAATATCCAATCTCACAAACTGACTGGCTAAGGCCTGAACATCCAATGCCATGGGCCTCTCTGCTGCTTGTAGATATGCTAAGCTCCCCAAACTCTCTGCCCGGCAACTCAAATCATCGGCCACCACATTGGCCTTCCCAGGGTAGTACAAAATGATGATATCATAATTCTTAAGCAGCTCCAACCACCTCCTCTAACGCAAATTAAGATCCTTCTGCTTGAATAGATGCTGCAAACTCCGATGAATGGTGTAAATCTCACAAGGAACACCGTACAAATAATGCCGCCAAATCTTCAAAGCATGAACAATAGCTGCTAACTCAAGGTCATGGACAAGATAATTCTTTTCATGCACCTTCAGTTGACTGGATGCATAGGCAATCACCCTACTGTCCTGCATCAACATCGCGCCGAGACCAATCCGCGAGGCATCACAATATACAGTATAAGACCCCGAACTTATAGGCAATACCAATACTGGGGTTGTAGTCAAAGTTGTCTTGAGCTTCTGAAATCTCTACTCACATTCCTCTGTCCTCCTGAACGGAGCACCCTTCTGGGTCAGCCTGGTCATAGGTGCTATAATAGATGAGAAACCCTCTACAAATCGACGGTAATACCCCGCCAAACCAAGAAAACTCCGGATCTCTGTAGCTGAGGACGGTCTGGGCCAACTCTGCACTGCTTCAATCTTCTTCGAATCCACTTGGATCCCCTTACTCAATACTATATGACCCAAGAATGCCATTGAGTCTAGCCAAAACTCACACTTTAAAATTTTTGCATATAACTTCTTTTCTCTTAAGGTCTGAAGCGCAGTCCTCAGGTGCTGCTCATGATTCTCCCGACTCTAGTAGTATACCAGAATGTCGTCAATAAACACAATGATGAATGAGTCAAGATAAGGCCGGAACACACTGTGCATCAAGTGCATAAAAGCTGTTGGGGCATTGGTCAGCCCAAAAGACATCACAAGGAACTCGTAATGACCATACCGAGTCCTGAAAGCAGTCTTCAGGACATCTGGCTCCCGAATCTTGAACTGATGATAGCCTGAACGTAAGTCAATCTTGGAAAACCCTCTGGCACCCTGTAACTAATCAAATAAGTTATCAATACGAGGCAATGGATACTTGTTCTTCATTGTGACTTTGTTTAACTAGCGGTAATTAATACATATCCGCATAAAACCATCATTCTTCTTCATAAACAAGACAGGAGCACCCCAAGGTGACACACTGGGCCGAATGAAGCCCTTATCAAGCAATTTTTGTAACTGCTCATTCAACTTCTTTAACTCAGGAGGAGCCATACGATATGGAGGAATAGAGATGGGCTGAGTGCCCGACAACAAATCAATGCCAAAATTAATATCTCTGTCGGGCGGCATGCCGGAAGATCAGCTGGAAACACATTTGGAAAGTACCTCACTACTAGAACTGACTCAACTGCAGAGGTATCAATAATGACATCTCTCACATAAGCTAGATACGCGTCACACCCCTTTTCAACCATTCGTTGAGCTTTAAGAAATGAAATAACTTTGCTGGGAGTATACTCTAAGGTACCTCTCCACTCTAATCACAGTAAACCTGGCATAGCCAGCGTCACAGTTTTGGCGTGACAATCAAGAATATCACAATGGGACGACAACCAGTCCATGCCTAAGATAACATCAAAATCTACCATGCTGAGCAATAATAAGTCGGCTCTGGTCTCAAAACCACTAAGAGCAATCAAACATGACCGATACACGCGGTCCACAATAAGAGAATCTCCCGCAGGAGTAGACACATAAACATGGGAACTCAAAGAATCCCACGATATGCCCAAATACGAGGCGAAATAAGAGGACACATAGGAATATGTAGAGCTTGGGTCAAATAATACCGACGCATCTCTATGACGGACTGGAACAATACCTGTAATGACAAAATTAGAAGCAACTGCCTCTGTACGAGCATGAAGGGCATAATATCTGGCCTGGCCTCCCCCTCTAGGGCAACCTCTACCTCCTGACCTCCACCTCGAGCTGGTTGAGCAGGTGGGGTGGAAACTGGTGCTGTAATCATGGCTTGAGGACCCGGTGGGCTGTGACTGAGAAGTCTATGGAGGTGTACCCCTCCTAAATCTGGGGTAATCCCTCACCATATGGTGAGTGTCGCCACACTCAAAATAAGTTTTGGGAGGGCGTGGCTGCTGCGGCTGGCTCGGGCCAGATCTGCTGGACTGGTCACTAGGAACACCTCGTGCGGGAGGCACACTAGATACTGGCGGCGCATAATAAGGCTCCTGGGGCCTAGAAGGGGCTAGAACACCACTGGCGGCTGGAAGAGCTGAATGAACGAGGCGACTCATATAACCCCTAGCATGACGAGCTGCTGGGGCACGAGCACCAGAATAATAACCAGTCTCTCGAGACCTTTTGGACTCTCTCTCCAATCTGTCCCGGGAAAGCATGTCCTCCAATCTCCTGGAAATACTCACAACCTGCTGATAAGAAATATCCATCTCCAACTCCCTCGCTATACTAATCCGGATGTTGCGGTGGAGTCCCTTAATAAACCGTCGAACCCTCTCTCGAACTGTGGCAACCAAGGCCGGTGCATGTGAGGCCAAATCACTGAAGCGAACTGCATACTCTGACACAGTCATAGCACTCCTGGCGCAGCTGCTCAAACTTCGCACGCCATGAGTCCCTGAGGCTCTGAGGGACATATTGTCTCAAAAACATGTCCGAGAACTAAGTCCATGTAAGTGAAGCTGCCTCAGCCGGATTACTCAACTCATAAGCACGCTACCACTAATAGGCTGCTCCTCTAAGCTGGAATGTAGTAAAAGAAACCCCGCTCATCTCCGCTACGCCATAGTATGGAGAATACGATGACACTTGTCCAAAAAACTCTGAGCATCATCTGTAGCTAATCCGCTGAAGGTAGGTGGGTGGTACTTCTTGTACCTCTCAAGTCTGAGCTGCCCCACCTCAGAAGCTGCTGCCCTAACCTCAGGCTGAGCTGGAGCTACCAGTTGTATTGGTATAATCTCTGGAACCTGGTCGACCTGAACCCACTGCTCTGAAGTACCGGCGACGAGAGTCTGTGCTCCTCCCCCGGCCTGAGATGTGGCAGGAGCAAGTGGAATCAAACCAGCTTGAGCTAAGGTGCTGAACATGTTCAGAAACTGGGCTAGAGTCTCCTGGAGGGCTGGTGTAGGAACAAGTGCCTTAAGTGTCTGCCCTCCAGCTGGAGCTACTAGGGGCTCCTCTGTAGCAGCTTGTGCGGGTGCTCTGGCTGCACCACGTGCTTCGAGTTGATCATCTTCGACTTTAATTTTTGACTGATATCTGTTATGCACATCGACCCAAGTTACGACCGGATATTTTACCAGATTTTGCTTCAATTGGTGCGAAGCCAACGAGCTTCGAGTATTGAGTCATTGGGTGAAGGCCTGAACGACCCAATCATCTGCGACCGGAGCAGGTCCATCCGTTCCATCTGAAACCGGGACACGAATTCTCTGAGCATCTCATTATCCTTGTGTTTCACTTTGAAAATGTCCGACTTCCTGATCTCGACCTTGATAGCCCTGGTGTGTGCTTTTACGAAGGAATCTGCAAGCATAACAAACGAGTCAATAGAGTTAGGAGGTAGTTTGTGATACCATATCATAGCTCATTTTGACAAGGTCTCTCCGAATTTTTTCAACAAGACAGATTCGATCTCATCATCTTCTAAGTCATTCCCCTTGATGGCACACGTGCATGAGGTCACATGTTTATTTGGGTCAATTGTCCCGTTGTATTTAGGAATTTCAGGCATGGTGAAATTTTTAGGGATCGGCTGTGGGGCTGCGCTCGGAGGGAAGGGTTTCTGAACAAACTTCTTGGAGTCTAGGCCTTTCAATATCGGTGGCGCTCCGGGGATTTGGTCGACCTTGAAGTTGTAAGTCTCCACCTTCTTGTCGTTAGCTTCGATTTTCTTTTCTTCCGTTTTCACCCACTTTTTTAATTCCTCGATCATCTTTATTATTTTGGGGTTGGTTCCGAGTTCAACTTCATTTGGCCTATCTGCGGCTGGTTCACTTTTGTGAGTGTTTTCCCGCGATGATTCAGGCTCAATTCTACTGGGAGCGCGGCTTTGGTTCCGCAGTTGGGCTATCGCTGCCTGCTGAGCCTGCAACATTTCGAAAATCACCCGCAAGCTGATCCCACCTCCGTCACCGTCACGGGCATTTTGAGCTACCGACCGGACTCCCCCGCATATATTGTTCTTAGGATCGGTGGCCAAATTCGTGTTGATGGCCACATGTGAGCTGGCGTCGATCGGGTCCGCGACCAGAATTCCGTTGGGATCGGTGGGGGCACCTCGTTACCGGGCGCCATATTATTGTTCACGCCATGCTGGCCAGACTCAGCATCTGTGTTTAGAGGGTCAGATTTGGAATTAAATTAAAAAATAGTATTTGGAATTTGAAATTATATTTTGGATATGTATTTGACTTAAAAAAATGTTGTAGTTTTGTGAGTGGGAAAAAAAACTTCCGAAAAATTTGAAAAAGTGATTTTTGTTTTTTTGTAAAACTCATTTTCAAAAAAATTTCAAAAACTTGCAAAATTTCATGAACAAACATATTTTTGAGTTTTGTTTTTTGAAAAAAAGAATTTTCTTCAATGAACAAACGGGGCCTTAAATTTTTGTATAAACCACGTCTCTGACGTTATATTTTTAATTTAGAAAAGCATTCTTTTCCCCACTGCCTCTCCTTTAAAGATTTCAATGAAGTATATATATTTAAAATATGGGAAATAACCACCGGAAATTAATGGCTCAGTGTCGCAGTATGCCATAAGGAAGCGCAGAAATCGAAGCCGCAGAGCGGAGTGAAAAAGAGAAAAGATCACTAGATTCCGTTGAACTCAGTAAAAAAGTATGAAAAGAACTTGCAAAAAAGAAAAAAAAGAAAAAAGAAAAAAAGAAGCCGTACAGTATATTTTTGTGATTTTATAGTATTTTATAACATGAAAAGGAAATTTACTAATAAGACCCCAGAAACACCCCACCCCCCACGAATCAATAAAAGTCCCTCTCTCTGAATCTCTGCTGCTATATATAAGTATAGTTTTGGTGAAGTGAACGACGTCTCACTCTTACTTGCACACACTTTTACGTTATTTTTTCCCATTCCCTTTGACTACTGGTCTTACACCTTTCTCTCCTTTTCTCCGTTTTCTGTGAGCTAAAAACCACTCACTCACTGAGTTACTCACTCTAAATTCAGACATACTTGTAATTTCCTGAAGACTCTAATCAAGAAATATTCTACTTTTTAGCACAGATCTCTGAATGATGTCAACATAATTTGTTATTTGTTAGTTCTTTTTTTGAGCTAAGAGAGTTTTATTAAAGTTCAATGGCGGAGACTACAGAAGGAAAACCAATGCCAGAGGCAGAGAAGAAGAAAGAGCAAAGTCTTCCATTTTACCAGTTATTCTCCTTTGCTGATAAGTATGATTATCTTCTAATGATTTCTGGAAGTATTGGAGCTATTATTCATGGCTCTTCTATGCCTGTTTTCTTTCTCCTTTTTGGTGAAATGGTAAATGGTTTTGGCAAAAACCAAATGGATTTGCACAAAATGGTCCATGAAGTATCAAAGGTTAGTATATCAAATTAATTTTTATTGTTAATTTAAGTATTTCTTTTTAACATGACCAATTAATGGATCTGATTTTTTTATTTTTATTTTTTGTTACAAATTGCAGTATGCTCTATATTTCGTGTATCTTGGGTTGATAGTTTGTGCATCATCCTACGCAGGTGAGCTCAGGGATCTACTTTTTTATTCTTTTCAATTTATTGTTTTTACATATTTTTAAGTTTAAAAAGTTTTATGGGTATTCTGAAACAAAGTTTGCCTCGAATGAACACATTTTGTTTGTATACAAATAGTATTGATATTAAAAAGTTACAAGTGTTTGTATTTATGCCAAGTTAGCCAGTTCACACTGGATCAGTAGGAGCGAAGATTAGGTCTCATGCTTGCACGTGGTCCGTGGACCGTCTCTCTGTCTTTTATCTCTTTTAACAATTTTCCCATGTATTTTCTTTATTCTATATTATCCCTATCACATGTCTCTATCATGGATCTGTTACATCTGTGTTACAGTTAAAAAAATTTCTCATCCCCTTTTTTTCTTTTTTTCCTCTTTTTTTTTTTTTTTTTAAACCTGTTTGTGTTTTTAAGTAAAGAATATTTTAATTTTCTATACAGAGATTGGTTGTTGGATGTATACTGGAGAAAGGCAAGTGAGTGCACTAAGGAAGAAATATTTAGAGGCAGTGTTGAAACAGGACGTTGGGTTTTTTGACACAGATGCTAGAACAGGAGATATTGTTTTCAGCGTCTCAACGGATACTCTACTGGTCCAAGATGCTATCAGTGAGAAGGTCCTCTTCTCATTATTAATTTTCTCTGTGTTAATATTAATGTTTTTCATGCCCCACATTTTTTTTTTCATTCAATGCCAACACTGTAGTACTAGTATTTAAGTAAAATTTCAGAAGGGGCAACGGTGAAATCTAGTAGCATTCATAACTGTAAGGCTAAACAAGGAAATTTATGTACATATGAATTATTATAAGTGTTCAGTTTTCATTCAAAGCGGGTCCCAGAAAACTATTCTTACATTTCCTTGGCACATGTTAGCAAAAACTTATTGGCATACGCCATTATTTTCTTGGTTTTTTTTGTTTTGTTTTAGAATGCTCGTCTTTTTCTTCAGCTTTTCCTTATATTTGGTGATAATGCCAAATTAGTTTAACTGTTATCTTTTTTTACTTTAATAATGATTATGAATAATAATTGATGTGAAACAACATTTGACGTGATAACTTTAGGTGGGTAATTTCATCCACTACCTTTCGACGTTCTTGGCCGGGTTGGTGGTTGGTTTCGTGTCAGCATGGAGGTTGGCTCTCCTTAGTGTGGCAGTCATTCCTGGAATTGCTTTTGCTGGGGGTCTTTATGCTTATACTCTCACTGGTCTTACCTCCAAAAGTAGAGAATCCTATGCCAATGCTGGTATCATTGCCGAGCAGGTAATCAATGATCGACTTGTTAGTGTATAACAGTTAAACTCTTACACCGTTTTAGCTATAATTGTGGCTATTTTTCTTCAACTTCAATTTTAGAGAAAACAAAAAGGGTGACTGAACTTTAATTTTAGTGAAAAACTATCCGATGATCGACTTTTTGCTAATTTTGTTTTGGCTACTATGAAGCACTTTAAAACAGTAAAAAGTACTAGTGAAGATGAAATAATCCTTCTACATGTGACGGTGCAGCCATGATAAAGTTCACCATCTCTTTTTCAGTTTTTGAGTACCTTTGGCCACTGGATGTCCTTTTTTAGCATGCTGTTCTAATTATCAAAGCAAAATCTTTCTAAAGTGACTTTATGAAAGTTATCTTTCTGATGTGATCTAATCATGAAAGTTATCTTTATACTTTTACTTACCAAAATGTGTTTGTAAAACTACAGGTCTGATTTTTGGTTGCAGAAGTTTTAATTAAAAATGTATAATATTGGTGTGTGTTTTTGCCAGGATCTTTTGCACGAGAACTCGACAATTGATTTAGACTGTTTTATCAAAATTTAAATAATATGACTTAGATTTGTTCTAGAAATAAAATAAACTTAACAGCCAAATCTTCTCGACCTCAAATTTTCACGTCACACAAAACAGATATACTTTTGATATCCTTTTCTATATCACTATCTTGAAAGTTTTTGATGTCTAATCCATTGCCAAAAACAGACATACCTTTGATACCCTCTTGGGCCTGCTATGATTCTTTGTTCTATAACTTGCACAAAATGCAAAGGTTGTTTTTCTTCAGCTTTCTAGTTCTTCTGGTTTATGACCTTTACACTGTCATTGCAGGCAATTGCACAAGTCAGAACAGTTTACTCATACGTGGGCGAGAGCAAAGCCCTCAATTCATATTCAGATGCAATTCAGAACACATTGAAGCTCGGATACAAGGCTGGCATGGCCAAAGGCTTGGGTTTGGGATGTACCTATGGAATAGCATGCATGTCGTGGGCCCTTGTTTTCTGGTACGCCGGGGTTTTCATCAGGAATGGACAATCTGATGGCGGGAAGGCATTTACTGCTATTTTCTCAGCCATTGTTGGTGGCATGTAAGACCTTGAAGTACATTGTTTATAGTTATCACTTCCATTTTCATGTTAACTCGGTGCATGTAACCCGTTATTGGTTGTTCAAACCTTGGCTTTTACAGGAGTTTGGGTCAGTCATTTTCCAATCTTGGTGCCTTTAGTAAAGGAAAAGCGGCTGGATACAAGTTAATGGAGATCATCAAGCAGAAACCTACCATTGTTCAGGATCTTGCAGATGGAAAGTGCCTGTCTGAGGTCAATGGGAACATTGAATTCAAAAATGTGACTTTCAGCTATCCTTCTAGACCTGATGTGATTATCTTCAGAGATTTCTGCATTTTCTTCCCTGCTGGAAAGACAGTTGCAGTCGTTGGTGGCAGTGGCTCAGGGAAAAGCACTGTTGTTTCGCTCATAGAAAGATTTTATGATCCTAACGAGGGTAATCTAAGATTTCTGCCACTCTAATGTTTGAAATTTTGTGGTTGTGTTTACCTGTTATTCCACCTAAAATATGGTTTTGATGGTGCAGGTCAAGTTTTGCTAGACAATGTGGACATAAAGACATTACAACTTAGATGGTTGAGAGATCAGATTGGCCTTGTGAATCAAGAACCTGCATTATTTGCTACTACCATACTTGAGAACATACTGTATGGAAAGCCTGATGCAACTATGGCTGAAGTTGAGGCTGCTACCTCTGCTGCCAATGCACATAGCTTTATTACCTTGCTTCCTAATGGATACAACACCCAGGTTAGTTGGTGTAAGCCTTATCATTCAATTTCCTAGAGCATTGAACTTAATTGGGTTGTTGACTAAGATGGTTTGCACTTTCTCATAGCAAAAAAAAAAAAAAAAATAAAAATAAAAAATTGAAGTACTTTTTCCACCTGCACTGCATAGCACTTATACTGATGAAAATTCTGTGATACCAAATCCAGGTGGGAGAGCGTGGTGTCCAACTATCTGGCGGACAGAAACAGAGAATTGCAATTGCAAGAGCTATGTTAAAGAATCCAAAGATCCTCCTGCTTGATGAGGCCACTAGTGCTCTTGACGCTGGTTCAGAGAGCATTGTTCAGGAAGCTCTGGACCGTCTCATGGTTGGCCGGACTACTGTAGTTGTTGCTCACCGTCTCTCCACAATTAGAAATGTCGATTCAATTGCAGTTATACAGCAAGGGCAGGTAGTTGAGACTGGAACACATGAAGAGCTGATTGCCAAAGCTGGGGCTTATTCTTCTTTAATCAGATTCCAAGAAATGGTTGGGAACCGAGACTTCTCAAATCCATCTACTCGTCGTACCCGTTCATCTCGTTTAAGCAGTTCACTATCAACAAAGTCTCTAAGCCTTCGCTCTGGCAGTTTAAGGAATTTGAGCTATTCATACAGCACCGGTGCAGATGGACGTATTGAAATGATTTCTAATGCTGAAACAGAGAGGAAAAATCCTGCACCGCAGGGCTATTTCTGCCGCCTTCTCAAACTAAATGCTCCCGAATGGCCTTATTCAATCATGGGAGCCGTAGGGTCTGTTCTCTCTGGTTTTATTGGTCCAACCTTTGCTATTGTGATGAGTAACATGATTGAGGTATTCTACTATAGAAATCCTGCAAGCATGGAAAGAAAGACAAAGGAATATGTCTTCATTTACATTGGGGCAGGCCTTTATGCTGTTGTAGCATATTTAATACAGCATTACTTCTTTAGTATTATGGGAGAAAATCTCACTACCAGGGTGCGGAGGATGATGTTGGCTGGTATTTTCTCTAATCCAGTTCAAAAAATTTTGTTTTAAAGTTGTTTATAGCGACAAGATTTTTAGCTAAGTTTTTTGCTTTGAACTTGTTCAGCAATTTTAAGGAATGAAGTGGGATGGTTCGATGAGGAGGAGAACAATTCAAGTCTACTTGCAGCTCGCTTAGCTACAGATGCTGCAGATGTTAAATCTGCCATAGCGGAAAGGATCTCCGTTATACTACAGAATATGACATCTCTTCTCACTTCATTTATAGTTGCATTTATAGTCGAATGGCGAGTCTCACTTCTCATCCTTGCCACATTTCCACTTCTAGTCTTGGCTAATTTTGCTCAGGTAAAAAAATAATCCCTCATTTCATTCATAGCATTGCACCTAATTAGAAGTAATTTTTCCCATTGTCAAATACCATGATGGCCTTTTCAGAAATTATTAAAGCAAGCATGTCAGATTCTATTAGTAGCATTTAAAGAAAATCTAAAAATGAAAAATAAAAATAAAATGACTTTACAGCCCTAAGAATCGCTGGAAAGATTATATTTTGGACCCTGAGCTTCTAAATCTTCATCAATGGTAAATTATCTAAGATTCTCCACTAACAAAAGTTGGCATTGTAAAAAAATTTCAATGTTAAACAATCGTTTGGACATATAATCTTGTTTGAAAAAACTTGGAAAGTTTTGTAAGTGGAAAGAAAAAAATTTCATCCAAAAATTGACCTAAATCAACTTTTGAGATTTGAAAAAAAAAAATCAAAAACTGATCATGTTCCATGAACAAACAATGTTATAAAAAAAGAAATTAAAAAATATACCCAAAATTTATGGCCAAAAGGATGCTAATAAATCACCAATATAACTAATTGTCCACAATAAATAAGATTAGTAATGGGGTAGTATAAAAATTCACTACATTGCTTGGAATCCCGCTTCCGTGTACTTTCTAAATAGCATAGGACAAGAGGAGTAAGTAGAATATGGTACCATTCTGGTGTATTGCATGTGCTTCCTCCGATTCTGCTGCTTTAGTTCTTCGAGACTCACTTAAAAAGTATCTCATAATTAAAGGCTCACCTATTACTACCAATTGCAGTAAAAACTGTAAAGATTCTATTACTCCCCATCACCCATCAATACCAATGTCTTTGAGCAACACTTTCTCTTTTTTTAATTCTAGTTAATATTTCTCTTGGTTGTCCACTTCTCAAATTACTATTCTTTTTGTTTTTGAGGTCTAGGTAAATAAAAATAAAAATACATCCAAAGAGTGAATGGCAGAGAAAAAATTGACAGGAGTGGGGATGGGTTAGATTGAATTATTGACTTTCTAGTCTCTTGGGCTACTAGATATTCATGCCAGAGTCTCAGAAGTAGCAGAGATTCTTTTACCCGTGATCATCTTGTATATTGACAAACTGGAGCCACCTTTTATCGTTTTACTGCTCATATATGCATTTTTTATGGGAGAACTGTCAGAAATGCCAGTCATGTGCTAGCTAGCTGAGTTTTGAGTCACAGATCTTATGCAGCTCAATAACTTAAATAGTGAGTAGCATGTAGAAGTTAAGTTATAATATATGTTCTCTATAATGACACCTCACTAAAATATTCAAAAATATTTGGAACAAACGATGTTGTTATAGAGAGGTATCACTGTACGGCACACTAACTTAAATAGTGAGTATAGCATGTAGATGGATAAACAATTATTTTTGTCCGTATGCTTGGCTTTTATTTCCTTTTCGTTTAAGATTCCCTAATTTCAGAAGCTTCCAAACATTAATAGTGTGTCCCTTAACAAACCAAATGCTTCACCCTAGGTGAGAAAATAACAGTACTACTTCCAGAGCTAGTGTGTGTGATTTACCACTTGAGACACCTATAAAATAAATGACTTTTACTAGTCTGAAACAGAGTTTCTAAATGAGGGCCCTCTATCAAGTGAGTTGAGAGCACAATTTGTATTTGCATGCCTAAAAAATCTTTTTTTCTGCCACCATCCTTCTATTACAGTTACTAGAGTTCAGGACAGTTCGTAAGCAGTGTTCTAACTGTGAATTTACGTTTTATTTGCATGCATGATATAGCAACTATCACTGAAAGGATTTGCTGGAGACACAGCCAAGGCGCATGCAAAGACAAGCATGATTGCCGGAGAAGGAGTAAGCAATATTAGAACTGTAGCAGCTTTCAATGCTCAAGAAAAAATCATCTCTTTGTTCTCCCAAGAGCTTAGAGTTCCACAAATGCAAAGTCTTCGACGCAGCCAAATGTCAGGACTCTTATTTGGTATATCACAACTTGCTCTGTATGCTTCTGAGGCTCTGATTCTTTGGTATGGCGCGCACCTGGTTAGCAAAGGCGTCTCGACTTTCTCCAAAGTGATTAAGGTCTTTGTAGTCCTTGTGATTACGGCCAATTCAGTTGCCGAAACCGTCAGCCTAGCACCAGAGATTGTTAGGGGTGGCGAAGCTGTTGGTTCAGTATTTTCTATTCTTGATCGCTCAACCAGGGTCGACCCTGATGACACTGAAGCTGATCCAGTTGAATCAATTAGAGGGGATATTGAATTGCGCCATGTTGATTTTGCATATCCTTCACGACCGGATGTTTCTGTGTTCAAGGACTTCAATCTTAGGATTCGTGCTGGCCAAAGCCAAGCTCTTGTCGGGGCAAGTGGCTCGGGAAAGAGCTCCGTTATAGCCTTAATTGAAAGATTCTACGATCCAACAGGTGGAAAAGTTATGATTGATGGGAAAGATATAAGGAGATTAAACTTGAAATCCCTTAGGCTTAAAATTGGGTTGGTGCAACAAGAGCCAGCTCTGTTTGCAGCTAGTATTTTTGAGAATATCGCCTACGGTAAAGAGGGTGCAACAGAAGCAGAAGTCGTTGAAGCGGCTCGAGCTGCAAATGTACACACATTTGTTAGTGGTTTGCCTGAAGGTTACAAGACCCCAGTTGGTGAGAGAGGTGTTCAACTCTCGGGAGGACAGAAACAACGGATTGCAATTGCAAGGGCAGTTCTTAAAGATCCATCAATTCTCCTACTCGACGAGGCTACAAGTGCACTTGATGCTGAATCCGAATGTGTGTTACAAGAAGCACTCGAAAGGTTGATGAGAGGTCGAACCACTGTACTTGTGGCTCACCGATTATCAACAATTCGTCATGTGGACAGCATCGGGGTTGTGCAAGATGGTCGCATTGTTGAGCAAGGAAGCCATTCTGAGTTAATCAGCAGGCCAGAAGGTGCATATTCTAGACTATTGCAATTACAACACCACCGGATATGAAAATTGGAAGAATTTTAATTTCTTTTTTTTCCTTTTTATTTTTATGGAAGCAAGTAACATGACCTAGTGTTTTGGGGGAGTGACAATGTTTGGGTCCTAGTAACTGTTGCTTTCATTTGCTTTTATTGATTATGATGATGATGCTGATAGTTGTAGATATGGGAATGTCACGGTCAATATTATATCATCGGAAAAGTCTCCAACTCTATTCCCTATGGAGAATATTATATGTTAAAATATTGTTATCCACGGAGCATTGAACTTTTCTGTATCTGGTTGGATTATTTCATTAGCTTGGTTTCCCTTTCTTTCATCTTTTGTAGTATATGTTTTTCTAACACTGAAAAAGCAAAAGACCCACAACTATTTTTTTAACTTTCCAGCTCAACTAAACTTTTATTGCCTTCCAACTTTTTCTCCAGCATGTGTTTGCTCTGGTGTTATTTGTTGTTTTAGATAAGCACCTTTTCTCTTAAGATCAAGAAAAACAATTGGTTAACTTAAAAAAAAAATAAGTTTTTTGAAAGTTGAAATTGTATTTGGGCATGCTTTACTTGAATTGAATTTGAAGTTTTGTGAGTGTAAAACTTCAAAAACTACTCTAGAGCTATTTTTGGGACCAAAAAAATGATTAAAATCTATAAACAAACAGATATTTGAAAACAAAATTTGAAAAAAAAACTTCTAAATTTTATGGTCAAACGGGAGTTTAGTCTTGGAACCCAAGTTGCGCCCAAGCTCTCGGCCTGAGGTCATGTCACGTCTGTCCGGTAGTCATGCATCTAGTCGCCCTTGCACACCGCCAGCCAAACTCAGGCATGCATGTGGTTAATCAAAAGAAGGTCTAATGGATCAGGTCGGTAGTAATAGTGATGTGCAAATCGTTCGTCCAACTTGGTTATATGAGAAAAACTAGTCCCAACAGCCCGAGGATGAATGAAAAATGAAGTGATGATTTCCGAGCACCACTAATCTACTCAGCGTAACCCGACCAACATCTTCTCGTAACTTATCTATTCCCATTTTGTCAAGAATCTAGTTAGATATACAAAGTGGAACTTGAGACATATTCATTGGGTCCAGATGGATTGAATTATTGTTAAAAAACACAAGTAGGGGGAGAAGAACATGAAATGCCAACATCAAATGAAAGTATATGAAGTTAAAGAAGAAGTATAAAAGAAGGCTGTTTGCTCACTTTGTGTTTCAAAGAAGTGACCCTACCATGTTTAGATCTAGAGTGTCACTCTGGCTTAGTGTGTCTTCTCTGTGACTAAAGTGAAAAAAGTCAGTGGTATGAAAGTGATAATTGCATTTACTAAAAGGAACTTTACAAGGACAACCCATATGTATGAATCTGTTGTAAGGAAACTCAAAAAGGCTTCCAATCAGTGAATTTCTGTAGCTTCTAAATTATGAGTCTGCGTATTTACAGTTCACTAGATTTTTAGACACCAAACAAGAAAGCAAAAGACTTATGGGTTGATGGCAGTAAAACCAGAGAGCAGTAATGAGAATCTCAGATTAGTGTGTAGCACTGTAGAGGTTTAAATAATATGGACCCACTCCCTTTCAGCATGAATTATTAGCTGCATCAAGTGAAGTTATTTGTGCCTCCACAGTCCACACTTATAATGCCTCTTGAGGAAGAATGACTCGTCTTATGTATCATTTTCCGCATGATCCCTAACCTAATAATGTCTTCCAACCTCTGTGATTTTTTTAACTTTCAACTTTTAGTCTCTAAATTTATGGTAAAATATAGATGATCAAATTAGAGTATACATAGGTGGCAGATCATGCGATTAGAGCTGTCAAGATGGGCCGGCCAATTGTAGCCTAGTGGCCTGGTATCAAGCTATAGAATGCAATAGTGCATCTTTCATTTGAAGGGGCTCGCAAAATTCTAGTCCAACCCCGTACTAACAAGCCATGGGCTATCTTTGGGGGCTAGCACTTTAAGTTTTGTTTTTTAAGAAATATATGCCTTAACATTCACCAATTTCAAATAGAAAATGAAGGTTTCTCATGGACTTTTTGCTATTCTATTCTTTCTTTCTGTTCAATTAATTGATTTTTCCATGTATGTTTGGCCTCACGGACCAGACCAGATGTTAAAAGTTTCAGATTTTAAATGGCTGAAACAATACTAACCTTTAGGCTGGCTTCATGAGACAGATTCATTTTGACGGCTCTAACTTTAGTTATTATATACATTTAAAATGTTTTCTAAAACAATAAGTATATCCTTTCACTAATCCAGTTTGGTGGAAAACTCCGATTTCACTGAAGATGCCAAAAAAAAAAAAAAAAAAAGCAGCAGCAGCAAAAAATGATAGTAGTTGATACTAATACTATAATTGGAGTCGAGATAAATGTCCAGATGACCAAATTTTAAGAGGCAACATTCACGAAATTTGACAGTTAGCTCAAAAAGAAGAAAAGAAGAGTGGACGGATGAAAATTGAACAAATTGCAGAAGGCGAATTAGATGCTAGTGTAATTTGGACACTATAACGCAGAAGCATATAAATAATAAAGTCAGGGCTACTGCTTAATGGGGTACAATTGAAAGAAAGACTCACTGTTTTTGTTTCTGTTATGGAGATAGAGATTTTGACTGTTGGTCTGTTAGAAAGGTTGCTCTTTTTCTTGAGAATCAGAAGAGGGGCCAAACCCAATTGTTTCTTCAGTCCTTTTCCAGATCCGTATTCTTTTGTTCGCTTCTGCTTTACTTTGCTACTACTTCTTTATCTTTTTCCAGTAAAAAAGTTAACGCACCTAACATACAGTACTAGCTCGATGAAAACCAATTCTTGCATAGCCATTCTTTTAGCACCATAAAAATCTTACCCCAGATATTTACATCAAAACCAATACATGTATTTTGCACATAAGTTTTTCTCACAATTTAATTGATAATAGTTTATAAGGAAGATATTTGTATTGCATCCATTTGTTTTGTGCAATACATGTATCCGCCACGAAATGAATGAAAGACAAGTATTAATCACTCTATCGATGATTAAATGATATGTACTTTCATGATGATTAAGTGAGGACTGTTTATATGGAAGACACTTTTATTATATTATCTTTTTGGGAGTAAATGTGTAAGTTTTTCATTTTGAATTGTGATTTACTCTTTTAACTTGGAAACCAGATTTAGTTTCGATCTACCCAGTTAAAATTGAGGAGCAAATCGTACAACTGAAATCAGAAACATCAATAAGAGAGTTCGTAAACCATCATGGCAGTATCCTCCTCGATACGCCGTCTCAGAAGAAAAATATTTGGACCGGTCTGGGGTTTAGTCTGGACTTATGGCCTAAGCCCTAAGGGCGTTAATTCAAATATAATACTAATGGGTCCATACATTTTTAGCCCAATAATGTCCCACTCTAATTCAACTTTATTTTAAGAGCAAAATTCATTTATAGCTATTCAGGCCAAACTTATATCACCCGGTAGCCACAAAATGATCCCATACAAGTCATAGCCTAAAAATAATAATAAGGGCTATTTTTCTTTCTGCTCCTCCGGTCCCTCACCGCACATTACTGGAAATCAGAGTTGAAAAATCAGACTAAGCTCTAGGAATGAAGTTTTCTGGGATGCTCATGATTAATCCATATTTCTGGGGAGAAAAACCTATTGGTATAGAGGTTCAAGATCCAAGAAAAGTAATGGTGGATAAATGGTGGGAATTTGTTTGTCCATCAAATAAAGGGAATAACGACCCTTTGATCAATCCTTTTGTTGATGAAGCACCAAAGCTTGAAGAAATTTCTTGTGATAGGATTCTTGTTTGTGTTGCAGAAATGGATTTTTTGAGAGAGGGATACTGCTTCCCTCTCCGGTTCCGATTTTGTACCATGTTCTATTGCTACCATATCTTGGTATAGTGACTGCACAACTCTTTGTCCAGTTCAGTAGTGCCGGGTTCATTACCTCTTTTCTAACATTCTCCGATAATCTGAGAGTGCACCGGTCCAAATTCTCCCCTGGTACCACTAACGAGTGGCCGGTCGAATGTGACCTGAACTTGTTAAACATCCTTGGCCTTATTATTGTGAGGTGAACCTATTGTTTTTGTTCATTACCGTTCTTTGATTTTGTTTTAATAGAAATGTCAGCAGCTTCTTAATTATAAATTTCTATACGAAATAGTCTATATATGTTGGATAGATAAGGTTAAGGTAAAAGAATAATATATACACTTTTATACATCATACAACAATCTATACACGTTGGATAGATAATACAAAATAGACTGTCACTATACAAAAATATATAAAATAGACTATCACTGTATAATTTATATATAATATACTATCACTATACAAAATATATAATATAGACTGTCACTATACAAAATAAACTGTCATTATACAAAAAATATACTAAATAGACTGTCACTATACAAAATATATACTAAATAGACTGTCACTATACAATTTATATACAATAGACTATCACTATACAAAAAATATATAAAATAGACTGTCACTATACAAAAAATATACTAAATAGATTGTTAAAGAATATACAAAATAGACTGTCAGTATACAACAAATATACAAAATAGATATTTCGCGCTATTAAATGTAATATTAATATATTTGGGCCGGAAGGACATTTTGTGTCAATGAAAAATAATATGGGCTATTATAATTTTGAGGGGATATAGATGGTCATTTTCTCTTATTTTAAATCATAAGTCTTGAATTTACGTAAGATTGGCCCAAGGCCTTTGAAACCCCCAGGTTCTTTCCTTCTACAAAAATAAACTGTAGGTGTGCCATTTGAACATGCTTTCACATCTTAAATATTGTAGATAGTTCTGAAAAGATAAAATTATCAGAGAGCTTCTACTCTAGGGCATTAATAGGAACAATCAGAATCTTAAATGACCATTCTCCCATGTAATGATGAACAATTACATATATCTTTTCTTTTATGGTTATTGGGCTTTATAGGTGTTACATATTGGATTGGATTGTTTTTGGGCTTTATCAGTTACTTCTTATATTGGGCTTGCAAGAAAAATAAAGTAAAAATGGCATGGGTTGGCCACTTTTTGATTGGTAATGGTAAGACATATTCCAATGTAATTGAAAAATAGTTGTTTTTAATGCGAAACTAAAATTTGGCCAAAAATAACCTTAGCTAAACTGGAAAAATTCCAGTATAATATACTGGATTTTCAAACTTTTACAAATAAAATCCAGCACAATGTGCTGGGATCGACACTCTATATGTAAACTCTAGCACGATATGTTGAAATTTGAATTTTTCTAAATTAAATTCCAGCACATTGTGCTCGAGTTCGACAAAAAAAAACCGAAGTTCCTCTATTCATCAACCCCGAATCACTTTGCAAGATTCACTGAACAGACCCATTAAAATACCATGAGAAACCACCAAGACCAGCACAAAATTTATAGGGGTGGGCATCAATCGGTTCGGTTCGGTTTGGTTGTGAATGTTATCAGTTTGACATATCAGCTAAATATGCTAAATCGATAACCGAACCGATAAGATATCGATTATCAGTTAATCGATTATCGATCATTATCGGTTCGGTTATCGGTTTTATCCGATAAGATAACTCAATCTAAATTCTAGAGGGAAGAGGCAATGAAGCTTAGTGTGTACCATATAAAGAATGTGATAAACCTTCTCAAATGCTCTCTTTCATTCTGTGTCGACATTTGACCACTTTTCCCTTATATGCTGGTTGGATATATAAAATCCCATGTCAGTCTACTAAGCATAATTAAATGGTCTCGATGAAGAAGCATTTCTATCTTTCTGTCTCGAACTTTGTCAGAATAATTGAACAAGAATTTCCCAGTATCAAGCCCAGCGTAAAACGGAATGTAAAAGCCTTTTGCTTTTTTTGGACTTTAGACTCATGTTTTTAGTATAGAAATCTACTGTATGACTTAAGAGAAATGGCTGAATTTTGTTCTTAAGAAAAGAATAATTAGATTTCAATTTTTTGAAAATAAACTTACGCTAGGAGAATTGGGTTATCGGTCTCTGAAGTTGAAGACTTGAACTTGAGTTTTAAAGAGTGCTGCTGAGACCTGAGAGAATTGGGAGAACTGAAAAAATAAATTCCTAGATGTATTTATATACCTAAAGGTATAATCATATTTTTAAAATACTAATTAGGTTATCGGTTAAACTGTTAATAAAATTGGCCAAATCGAGACTCGAACCGATAATCTAATAGTAAAATAATACTAAACCGTTAACCCAAAACCCGATACCAATAATCCAATAAACTTTTTTCGATTCGGACTATCGGTTTTACCCGATATATGCCCAACCTAGCTAAGACCATGCAATAGCAGCGGTTGCTTCTAAATCTGATTTGTTGGTAGTGCAGTGAATTTTTTTGTTAATTAATTTAGTTGCATACAAAAGTTATTTATGGAGGAGCTGTCTCTCTTCAAATCATGAATAAGCTGGCACTCTGCAAATCTTTACCTCATTCCTTCTACTATTGTTGCAATGTATAAGTTGACTTCCCAAATTACTTGTTATTCAGCTTTGAACTCCAGGACAATATCCTGGAGTTTTTGAATTATAAGAACTGAATTCCATTATTATATCCTGGACTGTGTCCTGGAGTATGAAGAAGAGGGTAAACGCCGCTTTTTAAAGTTGAGGTATTTTTGTCCAAGTAATATTTTCGGATAAAAAAGTAGCTAACTTTCAATTAAATTTGAACTGTGACTTATTTTCAGTCAGCAACAGTAAATTTAGTTATTTGTGAAATTTATCCAGAAATAAGTGACTTCACTTCGTCCAAAAATATTAAGTTTATGTAGACTAGCCATTTGCAACAATTCGAAAAATCAGAAATCAACCATAATTTTATAGGAATCGGTGATTGAACACGATGGGGCAATGTCATCCGTCGAAGAATTTGTTTTGTTTTTGATGTATTTATTTATCTTTTCCCTACCTCATTACTATATTTATCTAGCAGTTAAAATCGAACTTTTTTTATTTAATTATATTTTCAGATTTATTTTATGTTTCATTATTTGGGACTAAAGAGGTGGTAAAACAATTGATTTTGGAGAGTCGGGACAAGCGAAGATGCCCTCAAGCATAAGTTAAACCAAAATTAGTACTAACAAGTCATGTGGGGATTTACGCTCCCTTGGAAAAGCATATCTTTTAACATTTTATGGCTCTTCTCCAATAAAAACGTGATTTTTACTAGAAGAGTGTATCTCTTGTTCTTTTCTAAATCTAACTTACGTAGAATTTTCAATAAAACGAACATGCTTTGTTCTCGAGCGAAATGAAAGGGGGAAATTTTTTGTTGACGGAGCTGTTTACACCTAACTACACTAATTATTATAATTAGTGAATAGTGATAAATATGAGGCGCAAAAGACACACGTCATTTATTTTGTGTTGATGTAATCATAGAGTATGAGTATGTTTTTCCTTGATTGGAGGATGTATCGCCAATGTATTACCGGAGAAAGTACAGTATAATGCTAGATAACTTTTTCTGTTTTATATATATTCATTATATGTTGGCTCTTTTTAACTTATCGATATATCTAATTTTTATATTTTGACATCCTTGATGAAAATTTTGAATCCGTCATTGATCAAGCGCTTATGATTCTATGAACAACGAATTATAATTGTAGCACGAAAGGATAGCCCCAATTTTAGCTTCTACCTTATCTATTTTTAACTGAGAAAGTTAGCCCAATAATTTTTAGCTGCTACCTTATCAATGTGAGCATATTTCACTAAAACCATATATATGTAGTGAGGCTAATCAGTCCAGAAAACTAATTAGCAGATTAGAAGTAATAGAACCATATGTTGAGAAAAGGAAATGATTTTAGAATTAAATGCAAAGTATGCATATGAAAAATAAGTTGATGAGTCTATGGTGATAAAACATTTATTCACATCCGATGGTTACTAGAATCCACAATAAATAAATACATAAATTGCTATCAGTTAACCATAGTTTATTTATTCATATTTTCACCTCAATTTTATTACTAACTATATATGTAAGCTAATATTATTTGAAATAAACATTCTGTGTAAATAATTTTCTTTTTTTGCTATGTGGGGTTATGGGGTCATGAAAGGAGTGTCGTGGGGGTCTCATATAAATTTTCTATGGACATGTGACTACGGTCGACAAAAGCATGGGTTATTAAATTTGTTTGCCTGATTTAGAAATCTCCTTCCCTAAATAATATAAGAGGTACGCCACGTGGCATGTCGTTGATGGAGAAGAAAGACATGTGACATGAATTTTTTGACAATACCTTCTCGTGCTTATGTTCCTAACAAGGTGGAAAATTCATTTAATATGAGGGTCTTCACTTACTGGCCCTTTCTTCTTCTTGAGTATATTGAAACACTATATTTTAATCATGGCCCAATTCTTGCACGGCTATGGGGTCACCCTTAATTTTTTCCTAAATAGGTCTTTTCTCTCTCAGTCGACTGATTAATTTGTTACCTTCACTTTAGAAAAGAAAAAAAAACATCTTTGTCCCTAATCTTTTTTCTTCCAAAGGTAGGAGAATTCAAAAAGTGAAATGAGATTATTTTAGTCACCAGCAGTCCATCACATTTAGATAATACCCTCTCGAGGTTAATTTATGTCTCTAATAAGGAGGAACCCCATTTGTTTTGAAGACTTTTTATTTATATTTTTCTATTATATAGGGAATAAGAGAACATAAACGAGAAGGGTATAATGAAAATTGAACTCAAACATATTGCACGAGGATATTGGTAGATTTCACTCTATCGTATATGGAGTTGAGTGAAACCCAAATTCCAAATTTTGCCCAATGTTTGCTAGGCCATGAGGTCAGCATCAATGGCCTTCCTACTTGCTTAATCTCTGTCAAAGAAGAGATCTATATCTCCTATATGTTGCTTCTATTGGTCCATTAAAGAAACAGTCTGTGTTAATGGTTTTTTTTTGGACGTAGGGAAAGTAAAAGACTTTACTATTTAAAAAGTAAAGATAAGGCTATTAGTAGTAATGGTCATGTTATTAAATATTTTTTATATTATTAGGTTATCTAAAAAAATAATTGTAAGCAATTGTCCATAATATGTGCATTCGTTAACTGAAAAATGACAAAGACATACCTGCTAAAAACTGCTTTAGTTACACTGGTAGTGTAATAATTATTTGGATTGTAAGCTTATATTATTTAAAGTATATTAAAAATCCCTGGCGTGCTTATGTCCCTAACAAGGAGAAAAACCCGTTGGTTTGAGAGAATTCACTTAATGGTTTTGTTCAATTTGGTATTGACAGTGATACCCAAATTCTTAATCATGCCTAACGTTTGCACGGCCATGGGGTCACCCTTACTTGCTAATCTTCCTACTTAATCTGATTTTGTCAGAGCCCCCTTATTAATCATGCTTAGTTGCCTCACACATTGACACATTTAGACACAATTGTTTTGGCCACTTGTAATTAATCCTTATGTTGACAATTTAGTATGTCGAACTAGTAGTCCTTTTCTCATCCATAGTATACCAAAGTATTATAAGTTCTTCTTAAACGCCAAATCAATAATTCAATACGCGAGTATTACGTAACATTCTAATTTTTGGCCTTTCTCTATTCAGAAAACAACAAAATGGCGAGCTAATCAATGTATTTCAATTTTTGGTCTTTCTCTCTATAATAAATCGTAGCAGAGACGCAAGCCTATGAGGCGCGGGTTCAGCCGAAATTAGTCATTTTTGCTTTAATATTATATTTATACTAAAAAATTCATTTGATATGTATAAATATTTAATGACAAACCCAGCAACTGAGACGAGTTATGGGTTCCGTGGCAAATTCATATCCCATAAACTTCAAATTCTGGTTTCGACTCTGAATTCTAACATTCCATAAGACATATGGTATACGGTCGAAATCGAGCTCGCCTACGACATGGCGGGTCAGGCTCGAAACTTTGCAATAAAGGGCTGAAGATCGACTCCAAGTCCTACCGGGCTAGAACCCGGGGTCAGAATGCCTACCTTCAATAACATTGAGTCTGTGATCCAGGAGTCGACCATAGCCACGAACGAGCTCGAAGAAATATTGTTAGCATAACCAACAGAAGACCGAAATATCCGTGACCAGACGAATATTACGGCGAAAATCTCGGCACATATCAATAAGGAATCGGCAATCAGCAAATCAAGAGATTTTTACCTTTTATAGAATTGTACCTAAATTAAGACTCCTCTACTATAAAAAGGGGGTTTGATAATTCATTTAGCACATTGTAACGCGCAATCCAAAGCAATGCATTATTATTATTCTCTTTAAGCTCTTATTTTTCTGTGTCTTGATACCGATCGAAGTGCATTCGGCTCGAGGGTAGCTAACCTTCCAAGGCTGAAATTGTCCAATTCGTGTGATTTGCATTTACTTTATCGTTATTTATTTCAATTGCAATCTAGTTTATTATTTTGTGTCAAGTCAATTCACGTATCATTAAAACCACTTACAAATTTAATTGTTATTCGATTTAGAGGATAAACCAATAGTATTATTCAGTTATCATATTCCGAAATGTGATCACCAAAGTTTAAGACATAATGCCTACTCTCTTACTCTTTCAATTAAGTTAATAGGAATCACGAGCAGAGACATTACTATTAATTAGTAGTACAATTTGTTGGCCGTCAAGCAATGCAAAAATCTTGGACGTTCAAGCCATCACATGGGACTCACGTGATCCCTCAAGTTGTCTCTAAAACCGATACTATCAAGGATCATAGGAAGATGTGGTGTGAACTGTGAAGTAGGTCGTCCACATAGTATGGTTGCTTTATTTCGTACTTAAACTAGTACTAAAATAATAAAACACAATCTTGAGATGTTAATTCATCAGATATGCATGTTCATAAACAAAGGGGTATTTGAGTAATAGTTGTTTGTTTTATATATATATAATATTATTTTTATTTTGTAGTAATATATTTGGGAAAATAAAGTTGCGAGTCCTTGGATCATTAATTGACAAAACATGCGATGTCTGACGTAAAAAATGAAACACAATCACAGCCATGACATTCGTTAAAAATGTGGCACGCATGGCCCCTAATTTTCTCAAGTATTCTTCTTTTTCTATTCTCTCTCCCTATTCTTGGAGGGGCAAAATGTAAAACTTGGCTTCCTTTGACTGTAATTAGCACCAAATATGGATCACTGCATTAACGCCACGACTTTATTTCCTTAGTACAATTGCTCACCCAATTACTGCCATGACATCCGTGAATCAAAGTCCATTTACTTTTTGTACCATAGGAAAAGTTCACGGCATGGGTTAAAAGTAAAGTAATTGGAGTAATTCATCTTTCTGGTTAGTTAGATTTTTATTGAGTACTATTGACCAGGTTAATTGCAATAAGGATCGCTAGTGATTGTACTTGAAAGGGTGAAACTTACTTTAGGTTAATCTCACAATCGAAATGAATAAGAATAAGTTAGTGCTTATAAAAAAGCGAGTTTAGAAATTGATGCACCTTTTGGTTTAAAATCCAAACTGGGTACAAAATTGTGAGGCCCCAAATGATGGGTAAAAAATACAATACCGAGCTTGGATTATTAAACTTGAGTGAGTTCTAAAGTATTGACAAGAGCTGGTCCAAACTATATACAGAATTGATTATATAAGTTTTCGGTAATATATAACATATGCTAAATTCGCTTTCATTGTTACAGAAGACTGAGTAAATCAAATGATATACACTCTATATACCATGTAAGCTATAGTTTTAGATCTTTACGTGAATTTTTTGTAGACAGTTAGGTGGAAGTGTGAATTAATTAAGTGTGTGGAAATGATCACATGATCTTGTATTTGGAGACATGTACATTGAAGGCCCACCGTGTTAGTACAATAACAAACACATTTCTTTAAGCCCACTTGAGATCAAACCCCAGCTTGCAAACAAACAAACACAAATTTTTAAACTTAGTTATGGCCTCGACCGGCCCCTCTCCCGCAAAAAATAAAAATAAAAAAACCTCCTAAGTTAGCATTTGAATTTTATAGTTTTAAATTCTAGAATAGCAATATCAAGTATTAGTAAGGAGTTTTGAATTTAATTTTCTATATAAGTAGTATTTAGTATATGTCTTACTATAAGTATACAACTTGTATTAAAGCTACTAGTTCGGTGATCTTCTAGCTCCTCCATTGTCCTCGCAATCAAAAGCGCATCCAAGATTTAAATTTTATGGGTCAAACTTTTAAGGTTCTTAGTATTAAACTCATTATATTTTTAAAGTTACGGATTCATATATAAATATATTTATTGCTATTTTAGTAATTTTTTGTATATAAATTAATGTTCCGCGTCAAAATTATAGGTTCAATTGAACCCGTGTTATAAGGCTACATCCGGCCCCGCTCACAATCTCTCCCCAACACTCTCTCCATCTTTTAAGTTGAAGTTCTAAAAAAACACAAAGTATAGAACTTGAGTTGCAACAGGAGTAGTAATTAGTAAACTAGTAGTAGTACGTAGTAGAAGGAAGCGAGAGTTACCACTTAAGAAAAGTTTTACTGACAAGAAGCTCTCTTTGGGCTACTTCTTCAATGCAATTGTCTTCTTCACATCCAACATCGCTGTCTATGTTTTCGTACTCTATCTCTCTCCTTCTCCTTGTAGTCCTTCCCTTCCTTTAAATCTCGTTCGTTATCTCTTCTCTTCATATTTTATATCTAACTACCTAAACTTCTTCTTCCTCCACTATCAGCTAGTACTTAATTTGCTCTTCCTTCACGAAACTCTACGTTTTTCCTTGACCAGCTATAAGCTTTCCACTTGTTCTAAGCAAATACTTCTATATAAAAGGAGACAACTATTAGCCAATTGTAGAAAAGAACATAAAAGACATTTAAGTTTAATTTAAGGATGTCAAGCAGAAGGTCAAGACAGTCGTCATCAGCAGGTTCCTCAAGAATTTCAGATGATCAGATAATTGACCTCGTATCCAAGTTGCAACAACTTCTTCCTGAGATTCGAACCCGCCGCTCCAACAAGGTTTCTCTTATATTCTGTTTTCAGCTATATGAGTTTTCACTGTTCACCGTTAATGTAGCTCCATTTAAGTTCATTTTCGTCAATTTATTCTACTAAAGCTTATCTAGTAGTATATTTTTTTGTGCATGTTCATAAATAAACATGCAGCTGCATTTGAATATTTTGAGGTTCATTTATGTTTATGGTTTTTAGATACATATTGTACAGAGAAGTTTGAAATTCTTTAGAAGGAAAAGATAGGAAAATTTCATCCACAGTATAAGTAGCCAAAGCCACATCATGTGGAGCTAAGCACTTCTCGTCTGTGTTAGTCCCATGAATTATTCATGTAGGAACATATTTCGCTTGTTATATTCAGGCATTTATTATATGTCTCTTTTTGGACTCTCAAGGTCCATTTCACATATCCTAATTTGTCTTGCCACAAAAATATTAGAAAAGAGTTTTAAGTTTGTTGGACAATATATAAGGTTCTTACACCATCATATTAAATGACTAGCAATAATAATTGTTTATAGCGATATGTACAGTTAAATTATACTAGCTAGTAGTATGTACACTTCAGCGTATATAACCTAAAGTTTAAGGGAGAATCAACCATGCACAATTAGCATAAGGGATAGGATATAGAAATGTCCCTCTCTCTCACACACATTCACACTCTCTCTCACACACACACTTCATATCTTTTTCTTGGAAGAGGTACAAGTTTGCCGTTCAAAAGGAGAAGATTATGATTTGAATAATTTTTTTCGACCATGCCTTAGGCCCATGCTTTGGGTCCCAACTCCCCAAAAAATACACATCACCAATTGTAATTTGTGTAGGTCAATGACTTGAACTTTGTCAAAGATTTGCAATGCATCATTGCACAAATTAAGGCATGTCTAGTCTAATTAAATTATTACGTAACACTATGTGTTGACTAGATCGAGAGTTTAGTAGTACTAAAAAGTGATCATGCTTTAGCAGTTAATTTAATTTGTTCAATTCCTTTTTATCTTGTCTTCTAATATACGTTGGTTTTCACACTGCAGGCATCGGCATCAAAGGTGCTACAAGAAACTTGCAACTACATAAGAAATTTGAATAGAGAAGTGGATGATCTTAGTGATCGCCTTTCTCAATTACTCTCCACCATTGATGCTGATAGTCCAGAAGCTGCAATCATTCGGAGTTTATTAATGTAACTATTAATTGTATTGTGATTTTTAAATATTGGAGTTATATTTTATTGCGTACCAATTAAGTTCTTGTTTTTCTTCTTAATTAATTGCTCTAGACTCAGCTGGTCACTAGCTAGGCCAGTCATGAGTTAGAATTTAGAACTGAAATATTAGTAATATCCCCCTTCCTATGGCACACGCTTGTAATTATATTTCCCTTAGTATAATTAATAAGATGGAGTACTTGTGCTTTAAAATCCCTCTTCTTTTAGTTATGTATTGTATTTAATCTGCATTGAAGCACTCCAAGATACTAACATGAGAATTCGAGAGTGAAAAAAGGAAAACATAAAGAAGAAAAATTGAAGGTGTTTAATTAAGGATCAGATATTACGGTGATTAATAAAGTCATATCTGAGAAAGGAAACCTAAAAGGAAGAAGAAAAATTAGCAAAGAAAAAATCGAAAAGGATTTGGTCCATGCTCAGTTTTCTTTGGTGAATTGAGCAAGTTCAGGGTCAATGTTTTTCTGAAAGTTATCAATCACCTGAAGCACCGCTCGCACAACGCTCAAACACACACACATATACACACACACAACAACCAAAAAATCACCCCGACTGTCATGTTATAAAGGATATAATTTTTTAAAGAAAAAGAATAAACGAATGAGTGAATAGTAGTCTATCTGGGTGCTATATATTGCCTAGTTTGACAACGATTAAGTTATCTATTTTGATGAAGACGTTAGTACATATATACACGTATAGCTTGTAGCTCCCTGTGAATATATGATTAAGCAAATGAAAAAATATTCTCTGCTAAGCTTTTCTAGATGAGTAGTTATGCAATTCAATATGATACCAAAGTATTCAGAGGTTTTGGATTCAAGTCTCATCATCGCCTATTTTCAAAAAAAATTGAAAATATTAACGTGTTTGGTCGATAAAAATAATTATGTTCGCACGCGAAAAGCCGTAATGAAGATATAATTAAATAATAAAAGTATCTTATTTCTAATAACTTAAATTTGAGATTTTAGATGAGAACATTCCAACAGGTATCGTTTGACTCTAAATAGTGTGGGGATAAGATGGCTTTGTAACGAGATCATATCAGCATAAATGGTTAAGTCTCACCAAAAAATGTACCCCCAACCCCCCCAACCCCCCCAAAAGGGTAAAAGTCTCGTATGATTGAGGTTGAAAAAGAATGCCAATAGATAGGGAATGATATAAGCACAGGCCGAACCGAAGTTTATGAATTCTAAATTTATCGTCGAATCATAACTCATTATAATTATTGGACTCACAATTAAATATTTACGTATACCTAATAAATTTTCTAGTACAAATATAACAAAAGCTATTGAGTTGATCTGAACCCGTAACCTATACTCTCCCTCCGACCCTGATGTTAAGCTCGAGATAGCAAAGTTATATGAATAACAAGAGCAAAGTTATACCCCGTACTATGAGAAGATTTAATTATACCTTTTGTTATACTTTGGGTCCAAATATACTCCCGCCGTAATATTATTGGTTTAAATATACCTCTTTTGTTAAGTTTGTCCAAGGTTGACATCTAATCCTACGTGACACTGAAATTTAATGAGGTGGATGCCACATGTCATGCCACCTCAGCGCCCCTAATCCATATATAAAAGATTAAAATTTGAAATACAATATTTTTCATGGTAACGGTAATGATGGCAATAGTGGTGGAGGAGAAGAAAATTTTAGTGGTGGAAAAAAAATAGAAGGGAGGGCTAAAATGGGTTAAGGGTGCTGAGGTGGCAAGTCATGTGCCATCCACATCATCAAATGTCAGTGTCATGTAGAATTGGATATCCACTTTGGACAAACTTAACCGAAAAAGGATATATTTGAACCAATAGTATAACAATAGGGATATATTTAGACTCAAAGTATAACGAAGATTACATTAAAAAATTTCTAATAGTACAGGAATATATTTGACCGTTATCCGTTCGGAGTTTTGTGCCCTCAACGAGAAGAGAAAGGGACATTTGCTCTGTGTTTTAGCAGGGTGTCTCTGTGTGTTTTGTGTCTTAATCAAATAAAAACATAAATATATAATGCAGGGATTCTGAAAACGATGAGCCATATATCATTGACGACGACTCTGATATTGCTGTTACCGTTACAACAATATCTCTATGGGCCACCTTTATTTTGAGACGACACCAAATCAAAGACACCTTTTCTGATTTTATTTTCACTATTGAAAAAAGGGTCCTGCTTCATTCTGGCGTAACATCATAGGTGTCAATTCCATCATAATATTTTCCCTAGTTTTTCCCTTCCGAATAATTGTATGGGAGTTACTATTTAGGAATATTACTCTACTGGATCATGCTACTTAAAAACAAATTTTCTTTCCTTTTCCGATTCTCTTATGTATAGGGAGTCGGGGATTCTTCAAATTTTGATCCAAAGATTCCAACATAATCGTAGGAACTTCAATTTATATACATTTATTGCGTAAAGAATTTTTGTACTATAGGGTCAGCATTACGCGTCTTAATAGGTAATCTATCGTATTTTTTTGAAAGTAGAAATTCTACTTTTTACTGTAAGTATATTTTGAGTAATGTGATTTATTTTTTTGAAGTATCAGTGTAAAATGATACTTTATTGTCTCCCTCAAAATAATAGCCGAAATATATATATATATATTTCGGCTATATGTTATATACAAATTTTATATAACTTTTCGGCTGCAGAATGTAAATAGTTTCTGTCTTGAGCTAAAAGTGAAAAAAGCCCAAATTTAAACTCACTGTCTACGAGTGGGCCGAAGGTGGCGTGGGTTATCTGCTAATCATCAGGACGGAAATTGGCATCCTATAACAACACATAACAGGAATTAGCAATTTTTTGGCCTTATATTAGGTTTGGCAAAGATAGCCCCAAACAATTGGCATTATATAGCCAAATCTTAAAAAAACTACTCTCTTTTATATTCTCTCTCAAAAAACTACACGCTTATTTTGGCTTCCCACCCCTTTTCTCTCCTTATATTTCTTTTCTATCTCTTCTCTTTTCTCTTATAGTTTAGCAAAAATTCTTGCAAATTATGCAAAAATAATCAGTGGGATGAAAAGGTAAGGTTGATCTCACATCAGAGAAAATCACAAGCAAAAACTAAGAGAGAAAAAATATATTTCAACTTTGTTTTTCTTCTCTCTTCTTTTTTTGGTTGGATTGAATGAGTGGGTGTGATTGAAATTAGTTGAAAATACCTAAACGAGGCTATATATAAAATTTGAGCAAGATTAGCAAAAACTAAGAGAGAAAAAATATATTTCAACTTCATTTTTCTTCTCTCTTCCTTTTTTTGTTTTGATTGAATAAGTGTGTGTGATTGAAATTGGTTGAAAATACCTAAACAAGGCTATATACAAAATTTGAGCAAGATTAGAAGTGATTTAGACTGGTTTCAGGTAAAAATTCAGACCTAAAAATCCAACTGCGACATGTGTATATCACGTTGTATATCGTGTACATCAATGTATATCACACACAATTTTTTTTAAGGACATCTGTGTATATCACTTTCTATATCGTGTATATAACACAATTGTTTTATGGACGCCCGTGTATATCACATTGTACATCGTATATATAACACAAATTTTCATGGATATACACAGACACACATAATATACATGAGATATCACTGATGTACATAGAGATATACACGGGTTACAATAGGGGATACACATGTGGAGTCATCTTGAACTTGAGTTTTCAATCTGAAATGTGTTATACAAAGAAGAAAAATAAAATTTTAATAAATTATTTTGATATACACATTATTATTATGTTATACACTGTGATATACAAATAATATAATTATTAATTATTGATCAAAGAAGGAATATTTTTTTTGATATAGCATGTTTAAGAAAGTTCTAAAATATAAAATAATAAATATAATTGTGGGAGTAAATAATATTTTGGTATACAAATAAAATTAATTTTTGATATACACAAAGAAGAAAATAAACTTATGATATCTATTTTGGTATACACATGTCTGATGTGCTATACACTGTGATATACAAATAATATAATATTTTTATTGTGATATACATTGATATAAAGGCAGCAATAACTATATATATAATTTTATATTATCGATATATAAAGAATAATATTATTTATATACAAAGAATGAAAATAAAATTTTAATATACATGTTGATATAAATAAAGAAGAAGAAAAAAAGTTGTGATATGCATATTATTATTGTGATATACATTTATTGGCTATTTGATGCCAATATCTATAACTAGGGCTATTTTCTGCCAATTATATGGGTATGTTGTTATACCATGCCAAAACCCCAATCCCAAAACAATAATCCAACTCCTAAGTGTGTAGGCGGGGGGAGGGTTACAAAACTAACCATTTTAGGTCTGCTATTTAGGGATAGCCAGTACTTATTTTATCCTGAAAATTTGAATTAAATTTTTTAACTTTAGGATGAACTTGAAAACTGAAATTCAGGACACATTGGCTAATTTTTAAATAGTAGCCCTCTAGAATGGCTACCTAATGTCATTTCTATACTAAGAGGTTGTAACCTTTGGCCTAGTTTTCCTCCTTTTGATCCAAATTTCTAGTTGAATGAAGCCCAACGAATGAATCAAAGTAGTGCCTATTAACTTCAGACACCACTATTGTTTAGTGCCTATTAACTTCCTATTGCTACCATATACATAATTACTTCCTATAACTACTATTCAGTTGTTACGGTAGTGTATTCGCTGTATTCGCGCTGCTGTATTCATGAATACAACAACAAAAAGCGCCTAAAAATCAGGGTAGTCCTGAAGTACGTGCATGTATTCGCGCTATGTATTCATGAATACAGCAGCAAAAAGCGCATAAAATCAGGGCAGTCCAGCTGTACGCACATGTATTCACATGTATTCGCGCTACTATATTCATGAATACATCAGTAAAAAGTGCCTAAAATTAGGGCAGTCCAACTGTACGCGCATGTATTCACGCCATGTATTCATGAATACAACAGTAAAAAGGGCCTAAAATCAGGCAGTCCGGCTATTCGCGCATGTATTCACATGTATTCGTGCTGCTACAGCAGTAAAAAATGCCTAAAATCAGGGCAGTCCTACTATACGCGCATGTATTCACATGTATTCATGAATACAGTAACGGCAATCATCTTTAAAATAGGTATGTCTAGTTGTCTAAGAGAGAGGAAAAATATAAATAGCGTATTTCATGCCTCAATGGTAGTGTATACCATAAATACCTATTTTGCTATAAAATATAAAAGATAGCTATAGAAAATAATATTTTAAAATAATTTTGGTTTATAATAAATAGGATGTATACCTTTGCTATAGGATATAAAATTTCCATCAAAGTAATACATGAAGGGCTTATAAGCCTAGAGGCTGTATTCGAGACACCAAACGGGTTCAGTCCAAGTCCAAACATGCCCCTGTGTATCAGAAAAAATAAGACATTTACAAAATATAATTATCGTAAAAAGATACTTATGGCTGTATTGTTAAGGTGATACGAGTCAAGGTGGTGTAAATTCTAATTTGACTAACTTTTAGGCAACAATAGAAATTACTTTGTTGTTCCATATCAGATTGAATTATTGTAAATGCTTTGCTAGTTATTGAATGGAGTCATCTCTACCTGCATTTGGAATCGTCTTGGTCATATAGCCTTTGGAACTAATAATTTTCATAGCCTTTGTTTAGTATGTGGCAAAATTAATTAATAATTTTTTCCAGTTATTGAACTTATTTCAGGGAGTTATAAATCAATGTGTTAATAATATATGTCGCTTGGAGCAAGTATAGATGAATATTTTCCTTGTACTAATTATTGACAGAAGGTAGAAAATGGAAGCAATTCTGCAGTAAGGTTTTTGCTTTTGTACATGTCACATTTCTTGGTGTTTACTCATTTCTCAATGTTATAGCCGGGGGCGAAGCTAGTATGCGAGATACGGGTTCGGTCGAACCCAATAACTTTGGTTTATATTATATATTTGTCATAAGAAATTTATTAAATATGAACAAATTATCAATTAATTAAGAATCCAGTAACAGACTAATTTACTGAATCTATAAACTTCAAATCATGACTCCGCCTCTGGCCATAGCTTGGTGACAAACAGAGGTGAACCTATGTATAGAGAAGCGGGGTCATCGAACCCCGTTAACCTCGGAAAAAAGTTCTAGATATATATATGAGCATATATGTTGAAAATGATTATATATTTTGTTTAGAATTCTTAAAATTAAAACTTTAATGAGACATTGATGGAACAATCCACTCATATATTCCATCACCTTTAAATTTTGGATCCGCCTCAAATGACAAAGATCTCTTTCTTCCTATTAGACTTGCAAGAACATGAGTACTGCTTTAAATGTGTATAGACTTGCAAGAGTCAAGGGCTAAAAAGGTGGTGAGTAATTCTCTACTAATAGGTGTAATGAGTTGCTAACTGTCATCTTGGTATTAAAATCCTCAATAAACTCCATTTGACTTAATCCTGAAGTTCCATAAATTTGATTACTCTATAAATTTGTGGCAACTTTCTTACCATCTGTCTTGTGGTACTATAGTATTCATGTTCAGCTTTTCCAATTATCAAACTGCCGATGTACTAGTCCATCCACAAAGTACTGAATCATAAATTTTCTGCCAATTTGTGGGAAACCAATACTGTTTGAGAATCGTTACATTTTGATTTTTTGTAATTTACGTTAGGAGTTGATTTAACAAATTAAGTTAAAAAAAACTTGCAAACGGAAAGAAAGTTCCAGTTGGTTAGCTATCTAGAAAGAAAAAAGTGAATGATATATCGGTATGATACGAGCGATGTCAGAAAATTTAATAAGGGTGTTCAAAGTCTATTTTTATTCAATAACAAATAATATTTTATCTTATACGTAGTATAATTTTTCGACGAAGGGTAGTCAGTTGACCACTCTTGGGCCAACAAAGTTTCGCCCTTGGTTGTGACAAGTGGCAAGATGTATGTGTGTCAATGGATTTTCAAAAACCGACGAAACCGACCAAACCGAACTGTACCTAATCGATCATTAGATATTTTTAATAAAACTGTAGGTTTTTATGTAAACTTATAACCGTACCGAATCATGGGTAGTTTTTTTTTTATAAAAATAAACCGAAAAAATATTGAACCGTACCGAATAAATTTATATATGAAAATTATATTTTATATATGAAATTTAAAACTAACAAAGCATTATGTTTGTTTTCTTGGGTATTTGGATTATGGAAATGAATACGAGTGACCAAATAATTAATATCCAAAGTTCCAAATAATTAATATCCAACTTCCAAATCTATTTTATAACTCATATCAAAATTAAATTATTTCTAATATTTTGAGTAGTAATCCACTAGGTATTCCAACATTCTTCAATAGCAAGGCGCAATGTATTGGATATCTTTCTTCTCGTATGATTTAGATTTTCTTGGTGGATATTAATCTTCTAATAAATTTTATTCTTGAGTCCGAACTTGATTAGTATCTTTCCACTAGTATAATTTATATTTCATTTATCTTTTCTTAATAATTTTTTTACGCTACCATAGAATAGTGGTGTGAATTTATATTCTCAACATCTTTCATATTCCTTTTCATCACTTCTAAAATAGTAAAAATGTTTATGGAGTTTTGCCAAAGTCCTAAGCAAGTACACATTTATCGCATTCGAATTTCGACTAGCGACTTTTGCATGACGTTTTTTAAAAAATACAAAAAAATTAACCGAACCGTACCGATACCGAAGAGAAACTGAGATGCTTGGGACGGTTTCAAAAATTCTAATTTTGGTTATATAAAATAGAATAACCGAAAAATTGGTATGGTATAGATTTTATAAAATAACCGGCCGAACCGAACCATTGACACCCCTAGCAAAATAGATAAAAGAAAATAGTTATTCACCGATATTATCCTTCAAAAAATGGGTTGGATTATAAACTTTTTAAAAACTGGTCAAATATGGATAAGAACCATATCGTCCACTTAAAAAATGGATAACTAATAGATAACCAATGGGTTTAACTTTTACATTCGTAAATTCTCAAATCAGGGGCTCCTCAAGTTTGGAAAACTAGGAATTCTCTCAAAAGTGATCATATTCAAGAAATCATTAATAATATGAATATTCATATTATCTGTCGTTAACATATTTTTTTTCTTATTAAATATAGGCCGGATCAGATAATTTATTCATTTTTGTATTTATCCATTTTTGACCCGCCCGTTTGCCACCTGTTGTGACGCGGAAGACGTGATTGGAAATGAAGTACGAACTAGCGTGTGGACCTTGTTCCACAATCCGGCATCGGTAATTTGTAACTAGTGCTTCCTCTGTTTGAATTTAACTCATATCAATTGTAAATGTAATGCAATATTTATGTTATTAGTGTAATTAATATACTATAGAAAGATTTTTCTTTCCGTAATAATTGTAAAATATTACGATTAACATCAAATTTTATACATTTAAAGAGCACCTATTACTGCAAGTCTGTAACCACCTTCTAAGAAGAGTGCAGTAATCTTCTATGTATCAGGAACCAAACACACAATCTAGTTACATATTATGGAAAACAAATATAGACATTTATGAGCTCTTCTTGTATTTTGTATACTCTTTAGCTTAATTCTAGTCTCCTTTTGTAAATGTGCATTATCACAATCTCTATTTATATTGGTATTCCTAAAAATCCTCCAATTCCTAACTTGCCATATGTATTGTGTAACTTAGTATATATTTGATATTTTTTAAAATACCAAACACCATACCTAATGTTAAATTTCTAAAAAACTTAAACCAAATATAATATCAAATACCAAAATTTTTGATTTCAGTACGATAACTCGATATTACAATATTATGCACAATCATATTTGGACGATCATGCCCCTTTTTTATGGTTTAAATATTTTTCTTTTCCCCCTTCTTGCAATATTCTAATTAGTAAGTCCATGTAAAAGGGCAAAAGGAGCAAATTCAGTTTCATATATTTATGAAGGATGAATGTCCTAATCATACCCACTCAACCAACCAGATTAAAATCTGTTTCTTCAAGGTTGCCCTGTCCCCCTCTTTGACAATGAATTAGTCATTGGTCTAAAAGCTTTGTGGTCTGCCACACCCCTTTTTAAAATTAACTACGAATTCCTATATATTAGAATGACTCTAAAGCGATGGCAAAAGACTTTTTAATTAATCACTTTACATATACCAACGTAGACCAGAACTTTCTTCAAGTAAATTTATCCAATGTGTAAATTCTAATTATGTTACTCTAAGCTCATTCTGTTGAAAACTAAGCAAATGAAAAGTAAATAGTCCGTGTTAGAGGGGAAAAGGTAGACGCCGTCACGGAGAATGATTAAGCTTAACTACTTGCGACTTGTGGCACATCAAATGAATAAATTACTTAATAAACAAAGTTGTCAACAACCCAGATTTGATGCTTTCCAATCTTTTTTCTTTCTTTATTTTTTTGTATTCGGAGTGGAGACCTATGAATCTGTCTATCAACATCCTTAATTCTTTTTTCTTATTATTTTTTCATAAAAAAATCTTTTTTATAAAAGGGCAGGCCTATGATAGGGAAAGGGCAAAAAGAGAAGTAGAGAATACCTTTCCGAGAATTTAAATTAGACAGATTGATAGTATAAAAGATCTTTCCCGAAAGTATAGTTTAAGATATTACATGTTAGGTACTATTTTTATCGACTTATAAATTAATATTTGTCATAAAAATTTACTTGTAATTGCCTTATAAACGATTTATTTTTTAAATATTGAGCCTAAACGGTAACTCGGTCTCTAATACTAAATTCTTTTGATTTTTGAATTTTGAAGAACCAGCTTAATTGTGGCCAAAACAGCTTAGCTATAATTGTGGACATTTTATAAAATTCAAAGATATCAGTAGCAGTAGTATGACCACAAAATATTTTCCCATATTTTGATACGCGGTTGATCAAAGACTGGAACAGAGACTCCATTTTTTGAAATGCAGTTATTGAAATAAATAGAACCCCAAGGCATTTAAATTTCGTCGGCCGACGGATGCATATTCAAAGAAGTGGGTACAAGTGCACCAGTTCATTTCAATTCGAGTTGTCTATATAGTTAAGTTTTAAAAAGAATGTATTATATCTGTATTAAGTGGAACATTATTACAAAGAAATAGAATAATCGTATTTTAAACTTACTAATTTAAATTGTAAAATTTCACATTGCCGAAATCCAACATATCTAATACAGTATCTGATATGAATTACATAAATTACTTCACAAACAGGAAAATTTCAAAATTGTATAGCCTTCTCGTTTTACCTGGAAAATGTATTACATGAGACTCTTACACCACAACTCCAGAGCTTGGATTTATGGCTTTTCACACTATTGACTATATTAGTTCAATCAAAACTCCTCACTGTACAACAAGCATCATCTCAAAAAAAGAGAAACAATTAATCCAAAAGGACCAAGAAATTTTTTAATCAACCTTAATAATCACAACAAATTGGACATCGAATTAGCCCATTCTCATTGCAATCTGGACATCGTTGGAAGCCATATTCATCTTCATCCAATTCGTCATTTTCTTCATCTTCTTCATAATCTGCTTCATAATATATTTTACAGCTCCCCGAGCATGTCTCACATGGTACAAATCTAACATCTCCACAGGCCTCACAATTACAACCTCCATATCCAGCACCATCCTCAACTCTTTCACAATTCTCTACAAACTTCTCGAGTTTCCCATCCTCGTTCATTCGCCTTATTTCATCAGCTCCACCTGTATATTTTTTCCCCAAAAATATCCTAGGCAATCCCCCTCTACTGTATTCATTTCCCAGTAATTCTTTCAGCTCTTCTTTAAACCCCGAATGCATCGATACATCTCTCTCGTCGATTTTCACACCTAGTCCCTTTAATATCACACGAACATGACAACAATCCTCGTATGTTTTCCTCACGCCTCTTAGGCTCGTGAAATAAACAACTAGTTTATCTTTACAAACCTTGTTCTCTGTTACTTCCCCATTTACTTTCTTCACATCCGTTATGATATCCGTTTTCTCGAACGAATCTTCCTTGTCGGCTGACACCTGGAGATTTTCACTAATTAATGCTTTAAGGTGAAATGGATTTGCGGGCGGGAGATCTTCTAATGCTTTTCTTAAAGTAGAAATTACTTCAGGATCAAACTCAGAGACGATAGACGTGTCGTTTGAATTTGAGTTCGTTTCATCTTCAGTTATCTCCTCCCACAATGGCTTTGGAGATCCTTCAATGTGATCTTTCACTCTGGGTGTAGGCAGATCGTATAGAGAAGGAACTGGATTAGGAGAAACATGAAAAGAAAAGCTGCGGACGTGGTGAGAAAGTTTTAGCGGACTGCTATCTTCAAGACCTTCCATTAATTCCCAAGTATTGATAGTTTCTGGTTCGCCAGGTGGAGTTCTAATGGGGGTTTTGGGAATTACTTTTGGGATTTTCTCATTGATCATTTGAGACCATGTTTTTGCCTCAATTAAACCCATAGCGAACTCTTCTTTGCAACTCTTCATAACTTCATCATTATCATAATGGCCAAAAGAAGATCGATCGTCTTTTATAGATTGACTCTGGTTGAGTGGATCGAGCTTCAGAGATCCTAACGTGGAGGAAGTGAGCGCCACCAGATGGTGGTAGCTGTCGTCGTGCATTGAGTAGCTCCGGCGCACCGGTGAACATGGGGCTCGGCACTTGTGGCATACTTTTGGCTTTGAAGTTGCACAACCCATTATTGAAACTGATTTGGAGAAAGCAAAAGAATACTCTAGCGCCGAAGAGGTCGGCTAAAGAATTCAATCAAATGAGTATTTTTATGTGGGAAGAAGAGATTAGAGGAACATTCTCAGGTGATTGAGGTGGGTGGTATAATGGAATTGGGTAGAGATTCCAAGATTAAGCAACCAAATCGAGGGATTGGAAAATTTAAGAATTCGAGGAAAATAGAAATAAATAGCACTGAAATTAAAATTAAAATTGAAGAGAAGAGAATCCCTGCAACCGATGAGTGAGAGAGAGAGAAAATGGAAGCTTCTGTTCTCCCTGCAAAACAGGCATAAAATGGAAAGCCTCACAAATCAAATCTTTTGATTTTTTTTTCTAACTTAAAAAGAAGTTCGGATAAAATCATAATTGATGTGCCGACAAAAAAAGAAAAATCTCAACAAAAGACAATGCCCTCAATTAAAACCTTAACTTATATCATACGATAGAAAATCGAAAATTTCGCAATGATCGGAGGATGAATAAGATCAGCAAAGGACCCCCAAAAACCTCCAACTCAGGCGATGCCAAAACTAAAAGAAAGAGAAGAAAAGTTGATAAAAAGGAAGGAAAAAAGGGGTAAGAGAAAAATGGAAGTCAAAAGAAGAGGGCGGAGAAAGACCCTTTCAGCAGTTCCATCACATTTCTTTCTCCTTTCCCCACTCTTTCTGTTTATCTTTCTATAGAAAGATTTATGTCTCAATCGAAAAGGCCAGCAACAGAATGGACAAAACTCTAAAACGACCCCGTCAGTGGCAAGACGAGTGGTAGAAACTGTCAACCTTTTTGTTTTGCGTATAAGAAGGCTGGTGTTTTTGGTGGAGCAGAAAATGGCTGCTATGAACTATTAAGGAGTGAAAAATAAAGGGGATTTGGGTGGTTTGGGAAATCAGATTGAGGGGAAGGAGAGTATTTGAGCCTTCGAAGGGGAAAATATAACGTACAAACTTGCATACATCTGTCTTCTATTTTTCAAACTAATGAAAGTGTATCTCATTTTAATACACTTATGTAATTCTAATTAAGGTCAGCTTAGTATATTATTTCATTAATTACAGTATTTTATAATTCTAAATTAGTATCATTAGCATAAGGTAATTTAAAACTCCATTCTTTTCCATTTATGTGACTTTATTTCCTTATTAGATTGTGTAAAAATAAATAAAATATTTTTATATTTAAAAATAATTTAACTTCAAATTTTCTCATTTTTCTTAATGAGATGTTTTTATATCTACACAAATGTTATAACAAATTTAAGACCACAATTTTAAAAACATTAATAATCATACATATTTAAGATTTTAAGTTTGAAAATTATAATTTTTTTTTATTTAAAAAATTTAATACTAAGTTAAATTACTGTCACATTAACTTGAACAATGGAGTATAGTTCAGCAAAGTTCAATACCAAGTATATATATATATATTTTTTTTGGGGGGGGGAGGGGGGGGTTAGGCCTTCGTGGCCTTTTTGCAATGTTTTTGCAATATTGAATTTATGAAAAAATATTTTTTTTAGATCTCTCACGTGTAAAGGAAAGATTAGTTATATATAAAAATAAATATCTCATGTATAAAAAAAGATGAGATTATAAAACTAAATATAATTTTGTAATGGGCCACAAAATCAATTGACACCGTCCACTTTATTTCTAGTCTTTCAATTGTGTGTTGGCTTGAGTAACTTCTCCTCTCTATATCCTGGAAAAAGTGGTTTCATTTCAATTTCGATCCGATAAATAGATTAATAAAACATTTGGTGTCTTCAAGAAATTACCAGACGTATGGAGCAGTAGGCCGTAAGTAGAAATTACTTCAGAATCTCTGAATTTTCACTAAGTTAGTAAATTCGTGATTTTTACCTTCGATGCTAATTAAAGGCGAACCAACTTTTTGGGGGCCTTGAAAATGAAGCGAGTAGCGACAGTGCTGGCTAATTACGGTGGAAAGAGACAATGTGGATTCAATAGCAAATGTGGAGACAAGCCATTGATCCGAAATTGAAATGCCATCATTTAACATCACAGTTAACTACACGCGCGCCCCTCTCCTTTTGTTTTAACCACTCCTAAGTTAGGAAAATTAACTATGTTTTCACGCTTCCACTCCAACATAACTCAAACCCAGGACCTAACAGTCATGAGTGGAGGTGCTTTTACCAACTGAACAAATTTTACTCTTTTATAGTACCAAAAGTGAATTTAGTATTTTAATATGGAGCATAAATATAATAAAAAAATTTTAAAAATTAAATTTGAATTATTATTATATTTGAACTCATTAATTTTAAATTATTATATTAAACACATTAATTTTAAGTTCTGATTTAATCTCTACACCTTTGAGATTTTTAAGCTAATATTAATAATATCTTTGTCAATGTTTGATGATTTTGAACCTCAAAACCCGTGGTGGACCATCCAACAATAAGTACCCAGCGATAGACTACCCTTGCCGTTGATGTTATTTTTTGGCAAACGAAGCAATATAATCTGTTCATTAGTTCCTTCTCTAAATGAAGTGACAAGTTAATTTATACTTGTACCATTTTACTAAGAAAATGTCGTATGCTTTATTTTTCAAGAAAATAAATTTCTCTTTTAGCTTTTAAGCTTTCAGAATTTTGTGAAGTCAAAATCGCTGAAGCTTCAAAGGCAAAGATGCCCATTATGATATATTTGACTTCGGCGAAACTCAATAAAATTACAAAAATGGTTTTGTACAACATTTGTATCACATATCATTAAACTTTATTGTTCATAGTTTTATAGTAAGACTTTAGGCGAGGTTAATGTACATAGTCGACAGTTTCAATAGATAATAATGAAAAAAATTAAACATATATATTGTTATCACAGCATATACTATTAACTTTACGTTGATCATGGCATATTTGATCATTTCTAGGTTTTCTTTTCTTTTTTAGCTACACAAATGCAGAGGGTAAGATTGTATAGGGTAAAATATGATATGACACGTGACTGACTAAAAGGAGGACACGTGGAATCCAAGATGGTCGGGTACCATTCCGCCAAAAGCTGATCCCGTTAAGAAGTAAGTTCTTCCTACTCACGAATCAACCTTAGAAGTCCCTCAGAAGCAAGAAAGTTGACCTACAAAACAAGAAGAAGTAAAACTTAGAATACATTCATACTAAAGTACAAGAAGTGATGAAGGAAGAAAAGAACGTACCGTTGCAGCATTGTGCATGACATTGTTCAACAAGCACTCTCCCGATAGTGTCTGAATCTTTTTCCAGTCCTTTTTTGAAGCCAAAGGCTTCAAATAATTAGCAAGCTCCATCGGCCAGGACAACAAGTTGCACCCGGTAGAAATTGAAAGAGTAACGTTCCTCCTCATTTGTGGATCTCTAGAAGAGGCGGCATAATTTTGCCCCAAATTCCCATGAATTTGGGACTGTGGAATAGAAACACCTTCTTCACGGTCAGGTGTGGCCGGTGGAGGTGATATAGCAACTGCTGGTGGAATATTAGGTGAAGATGGAAGTGATGTAGTAGTTGTTGGTGTCGGTGAAGGTGGAGATGGAGTTGATGGAATTGAAGAATGAGAAGCAGCTGCATCAAATGCAGTACCGGTTGTTGAATGATCGCCAACCAAAGACGGCGAGGACGCGATACTCAACCCCGCAACACCGGTTACAATAATTGGGGCCCGAAAATGGGAGTTGGCATATTCCATTAAATCAGATTCTCCCCAAAGTGCTGAGACGTCGTCTTCAGTTGGTGCAATTATCTCAACAAGTCGAGCATCTTATTGAGATGATGATGATCGTCGCCTTCTATATAAAGAAGCTCCATCATCACCAGATTCTTCATCGATCATCACTGTGTCTATGACTTGCCCGGAAGGAGGACCAGTTATCATCGCCACCAGAGATGACTTGAGGGCAGCAATCTTTACCCTTTTATTCTTTTCCCCGGTCACAGAGGAATACCTTTTCTTTATTTGTTTATCCTCCGACTGGGGACTCCGTAAAGAAATATTTGCACCCGAAACAGCTCCGGAGATACCTGTTTGAGTAAGTACTTCTTGTAGTAGCCTCGTTGTATCAACGAGAATATCCTCCTCGGGGACAACAACAGAGTCCACAAGTAGACCTAATTCCGTGAACAAAGTCAGAAGGGTTCAACTAAGTTCTTCATATGCAAAAATAGAAGCAAGGTAAATTAGAGTTACCATAATTTTTGGCCTTTCACCCGTATTTAAGGGCCAATTCTTTCCACGAATGAGTTTTGGGCGTTGTGACATCCAAAATCTTCTGAACCTACAGGTTCAAACCTTCTACCACCGGTGGGAGCCATCGAATTCCTAAAACATGCGAAGGGTGAAGAGATGATACTGCTATAGAAAAATATCTAATAAGAGGAATATTATACAAAGAACTTACGAGTGCGGTTCCAATCAACAGGAAAGGATGAAGCCGTTGTCGGAATGATGTCGTTGGTGGCGACTGCAACGAACCGTTCCATCCACCCACAATCGTTGTCATCATCCATACTAGACAACAAAGCATGGTGGCCATGCTTGCAAAGGTTTATCATTTCCTCGCGGAAGATTTAGGGGGAATAAAGATTTATCACATGAGCTAAGGTTATCTCCTCTCCAATTTCTTGGCACAAGCGTTGGAGGCAGGCAATCGTCCTCCACACTGAAGGACTTACCTGTGCCGAACATACCTGGTAGCAAAGGCAAAACTCCATAATCACGGAATCAAGCTCTCCGCTCAAAGAAAACGCACCCAAAGTAAAGGTATATGTGAAAAAGTATGTAAAACCTTCCTTGGGAAGGATCACTCACTCCGATAGATCAGGAGCGATAATTTCCAACTCATTGCAACGACAGTCCTCCTTCACAGCAGCAATACTGGAAGGACGAATGGAAGAAGGGTACCTGCTAACAACCCATGTATGAGGGTTAGTATGGAATCCAATGTTGGAGGAATGAAGTCCTCGATTTTGTTCTTATTTTTTGATGAACCACCACGTTTGGAAGAAGAAGCCATTGGAAAAGAATAAAGTAAAGCGTTTGTGTTCGAAGAAAAATAGAAAAATGATGGAAAACAAGGATACAAGTTAGAAGCTCAAGCAATTGTGAAATGTAAAGGAAAGGAAAGTTGCGTATAAGTAAAATTTTGGCGGCTAAATTCATAACCATAATTACCTCGATAATCGGTAAAGTTGTGTTGAATCATGGGATGACGCGTGTTCGGGGAATTAAATGCAGAGAGACGTGCGTCTAATCAACTATGAGAGATCTTCAGAGGGAATTATAGTAATTCCCGCCAAAAAAGTGTTTCTGCCAACTTTCTCGTAACACAAAGTAATGTCACCGGAAAGTAGGATAACTATCTGTATAGGGTAAAATATGATATGACACGTGGCTGACTAAAAGGAGGACACATGGAATCCAAGATGGGATGGTTGAAGATCGAACGCAGCCACTGCGCTTGTCACCGGAACGGATAACGTTCATAAAAGTGTATTAAATGCCCTGCGTCCAGTAACATTTACTAAGGAATGTTCTATAACATAAAGAGCGATGGTCCGTTATAGAGAATTTGACATTTATACTCAACGTTACATCTTCATCAATGACCCTCATAATTGGCATTAAATGAGGGCATGATCCTAATACCTTTTTTCCTAGGCATAGCTATAAATAGTTAGCTTAGTTACTATTGTAAAGGACACTAATTTTCTGGCAAGAACATATACTATATTCTATACAAAACTTTATACAATTTCACTTTCTTGCTTTTAAATTTCATCATTGCTGTGGTCGGAAATCGTTTTCACGGAATTATCATCTTTGTTATTTCATCTACATTCTAAGGCTAAGTATCGTGTATTTTTCAATTATTATATTATTTCAGGATCAAATTAATTTACTTGTCTAGAAACCATATATAAATTCAACTGTACTATTTTACGGGTAAAGAAAAATTTGTCTGGTTAAACTTGGAGTAGTAAGGTAAGACCTGACCCTCTTACTTGTACATTCTTTGTTAAGATTTTATTAAAAAATTAAGCAACCAAAGCACAATATATCAGCTTAAAGCAAAGGAGGGACCTGGTTATGGAAGGGAGAGCTGTAAGGTAATGTGAGTTACTCTCACCCCATATTTCCCAATTGAAGATGGCACGAATTGCTAGAGAGGAGCTTGCCCTTTCTCCTTCATTTTACAGCAAGGAAAACATGTGCATTTGTATAGCTCATAATTTCATACATGGAAATATATGGCCTTCTACTTTATGGCACGTGGACTCTCTTTTAATGTGTAACGATTTAAGCTACCGAAGTGGCCTGGGAATTAATTCACATAAGTGTCATGATAGCTAATAATCATTTAATATCATGACATCCCAAAAGGACAGATTCCACTAGCAGCTTCATAATATTACATTGTCATTTTTAATTTTCCTTTATTTTTCACCATTACCGACAAGAAAAGAGATGAAAGGAGAAATGGATCCGATCAGAGCCCTTTGAAGTTCATTAACTAAAAACCTTTAATGTATGAGTGTAGATGCTGTTGCCATGGACCTTTTTGGTTCGAATTTTATCAAAACCAAACCAAATCAATTATATCGGTTTGGATTGGTTCTATTTTTCGGATTTTACGGGTTTTTTTTGTTACATGAATATTATTTCAATCTTGTATTATTAAAGTTATAGATAAAATTTTGATAAGTGAATATATGTTTACTAAAAATTAAAAAAGAAATAACAAACACATGATCTATTAAAGTGATCTTACGGGAGAATTATTTTTAGTAACACGTAATAATTTATTTTCTTAGTTGTCTACCAATAATTTTTGGTTGATGTACGCTTCAAGGTTAACCAAATTTAATAATTAAACATAAAAATCAATATGATACCTAAATAATGATATGTTTTATGTAATTTTAGATTATTGAAATACCACTTCGAATTCGAAAACCATATAATAAATCTTGACATATGAATATGAAAGAACAAAGAGATGATTGACGCATTTCAATAACACATAATAAGAAAGTGATACAATTTATTATTTAAAGTAAATAAAAATAAATGCATTTTATAGTTCTATTTAATATTATATCCCATGAGAGGATCTCAAATATTTCTAGGCATCTTTTAAATAAAATTCTATATAAAGTCTTAAAATTATATATAAAAAATTATATATTTATATGTCGGTTTGGTTCGGATTTTTTTACTCAATACCAAACCAAATCTAGTCGGATTTTTTAATCGGTTTGATTTGACTTTTCGGTTATATGCGTTTTTTTGGTTCGGTTTGTACACACCTAGACTGCTAGATATTTATATTCTTTTCCCCAAAAGAACTTCATGCATTTAACAAGCTTATATTTTCATTAGTTTCCTCTCTTCTTTTAAAAGTCTTTTGGATCCATTCCCAAAGAATTAAAGTTTTATTCGCTAGCTAAGAAGGTAATATAAAATATTTAAAAAATTACGTAGTAAACTTTTACATAAATTTATAATTTAACAACCTAGAGATAGGACAAGTAGCATATTAGACTGAAATATGTTAAAATTTGACTAATTACTTTTGATGTGGACGGTAAATTTATGTGTAAAAGTTCATTAATATTATAATAAATTTATAAATATAAACTTATAATTTTAAAAAATATAATGAGTTTAATATTAAAACATGAAAAGCTAAACACATAAAAGTTTTAAACCAAAATCCATGTCTGCGTGTAACATATAATTTAAACTCATAAACAACGAGGCACAATAGCTTAAAGCACTATTACATGTGAAAAAACCAACTAGCTCAGCAAAATCAGTAGCTAGCTAGCCGCTAGGCGGCAAGGTATTTTTCGTAGATTCACTTGGTAACTTGGGATCGCATTAAGAGAGTAATAGCAGGTTTGGCCATGCTTTCTTTTTTGGCCAAAAGTGATTTTAAAAAAAAATTGAAGTGTTTAGTCAAAATTTTAGAAGAAAAAATATGCTTTTGCAGAAGCTGAGAATCAGAAAAAAGTAAAAAAAAAATTTAAAAAAGAAAAGACTATAATACGACTATAGTATAAAATTCCCATTTTTCGGGGAAGATAAAACAAAAATAAGGTGCTTGACCAAATAATAAACATGGATTAGTTAAGAACGAAAGATGTCCATTGACAAATTGGCGTAGAATATGGGAAGAATGTCGGTCTGCCCCTGCTTAATGCTCTTTCCCTTCAACTTCACGTTCATGACCTTCCACTAAGGCACTAACTAATTTTCCTTTCATTATTTCTTTATTTATGCTATCTTTCTACAAAAGCGTTAGTAGGAATTGTATATTACAATCTCATATGTAAATTAATACCGGTTTAGCCGTCTAGTGTTAGGTTCTTCTTTTCATGATGGCTTGACTACCTCATTTTCTGAAACTAGACGCTCCATACTAATAGGTATTAGGTAGTATATAATCATATTTTTTTAAGGGTAATGGACAATTCTAAGTGTGATAATCAGTAGTCTTTTGATATAGAAAAGAGCCAAGACACTTGTCATGTCTCTTGTTTACCCTAAAAAAATGGATAACAATTAAATTTATAAGTGATTTTAAGAATACGTGGATTAATTCGATACAAACGATAAATTGCGTTAGATTAAACAAATAAAGATATAGTAAATTCAAACCACGCGAGGAGGATAATTCCAACCTTGATGAAATATTCACCCTCGACCCGAATTCACAATGGCTAACACTTATGAACGAGAATAAGAGCTATGAATAACAGTGAAAATAATAGTATATTGCTTTGGGATACATGTTACAATGTGTTCAATGAATAATCACACCCCCCTTTATATATTAGGAGAGTTTTTCCCTAAGTACAATTCTATAAAAGGTAAAAATCTCTCGTTTAATTGATTACCGGATTCCCGTCGGTACATACCGAGATCTGCGCAGTGATGCCCGGTTGGTCGCGGATATTACGGTCTTCCTTTAATCATGTTCGATTGTCCAATAATGCTCTCCGAAGTCTCTTGGGATTTGGACCGATCCCGGGGTCATGGTCTCAATATACTCGAGGGCGGGTGTCGTGCCCCCGGTGCCTGACTCGATGAGTCCCTTATGTCACGACCCATACCGATGGGCCGCGATCGGCACCCAGTACCTTACTCAACCGAATACCAACATAACGTATCTTTTGTATCATGTTATCATAGGTAAATGAGACGGAAAGTCTGACGTAGGATAACTAGAATAATACATGTAATATCAATTTGGGCCTATAAGACCAAAATGATCACTCGTACACTAAACATAGGCTGACAAAGCCATACAATCTTTTACGTACATGTCATATATCTACAAGCCTCTAAGAGTAGATAAGTACCATAAAGGCCATGACAGGGCCCCGCCATACTAAACAATACACGTCAGAATCATACTAACCAAATAAGCAACTCCGGAGCAAATGGAGCGCACCAACATCTTCCGCTGAACTGATAGCCTATTTGGAGGACTCTCGACCTGTCTATCAGGACCTACAGGCATGAAACGCAGCGTCCCTAGGCAAAAGGGACGTCAGTACAAATAAAGTACCAGGTATGTAAGGCATGAAAGTAGTATATAAAAGACATGAAAGAAACATGGAGTAAAAAACTCAACCTGTAATCCTGGATAACTCTGTGAGTCATGAAAAATTTATAATGTCATGCATGTGGGTATAAATGTCATACCATGCATCGGTATATGCGTACATAACATCATCAAGCCTCTGAGAGCATCCCATCATATCATCTCAGCCACTGTGTGCGAAATCATCAACGTATACCAGCTGATCAGGCGGTGGTACGTATATAACACCATAACATTTTCCCATATCCAATATACATATAATATACGCGTATATAACGCCATCTGATCATGAGTCAATATACATGTATACAAGAATGAAATGCATAAGAAGTTCGTTAATAAGATTTCTCAAAATGTCATAAGATCACTATGTCTTTGATTAATATCATGAAATAAATTTTATCAACTTGCATATTTTTCAAAGACCCATGAATAAATAATAGAATAATAAGACACATGGGGAATCAAGAATATAGACATCACTAGTATTTCTATGAGTAGAGTCATTTATGAAAGTTGCGTATTTACTCGTTTCGTTTGTATCGTACGGATCATGACAAAAGGAAAGGAGGGATAGCCTTAACATACCTTAACTCCATTGAGTCCTTAATACCTTCCAAGAAATTCTTCAAAAAACTTAACCCAATCTACTATATCATAAGGAGATTCAAAATTAGTGTTGAGTAAAGGCTAAGTCCGTAACTTAAACTAGTAGCTCGTTTACGTAAATTTGGGCAGCATTTTCCCTGTAACTAGGCCCTCCTCCAATACCATATACCACCAATAACAAGAAAACAATAATAACAACATGTAAGCATCATTTTCCAACCTTATCTCCATCACAATATATCACAAAACAGCCCACACACCCTAATCACTTCATGCATAAAACAACAACCAAAGTAGTGTCAAACAACTAAAAAAATAATTTAACGACGAACGACCAGACCAATATTCCGTCATTATGTGGTGGTTCTACACAGCATTTGTCCTCCAAAACTCCATTAAATAGTAAAAAAATATACAGCCCAAAGGCAACATGAAACAGCCCACAAAATAGTCCACTACAAATCAAATAACTCGAATTCACAGTTTCCGATCACCATCCCGTGAGTTCTAACTATTAGAAAATGAATTTATCAACATTCCTTGATATTTAAACACTTAAATACAGAAAGTACACTTTTTCTTAACTATGAAATACCTTCCAAAACTCAAACTACAAAGAAAAAAAGAGTCGATATAGCGATACTTACGTCATAAGGATCGTTTTAATGTTAGCGCTTCTTGATTCCGTGTCCGGGATGATAATCTTGTTTGAAGCTCTTGCAGAGAGCTTAAGAGTAAAGTTAGGGGTGTTGTTTGGGTGTGTTCTCTGGAAACATGGAGAAATAGACGAGATGGGATGTAAATATCCCATTTTTGTTTAAAAAGTCAAAAAGGTTATACTTGGCACCCTATGATTGGCCCTTCTTCCAACGCTTATAACTTTTTATCTGGGTGTCGTATGAATAAATAGTTAATAGCGTTGGAAACTAAATTCCAAGACATTCAATTTGGTATATAATATGTCCCAAAAAGACCTCATATAACACACAAAATTTATTTCTCAAAATGCTCTATTACAAGGCAAATCCTTAGTCGATTTTTCCGCAACTCTAATCCGATTTTCTCCAAACTTCATATTTTTTATCCAAACATCATATATAGCTATATTATGACTTTCAAATCATTTAAATCATGATTAACAAGTCTCATATTCATTACGTCACCTTGAGACGCACATGGTGTAATAATCTTTCCCCCTTAGAAATATTCGTCCTCGAATGTTAAACTCCCAGAAATCTATAGAAATTTTGGCAGAGTCTCCTATGTAACGGTACTACTACCAACCTGTAACATAGTAAAACCAACAATATAAAGCCACACAGGGCCACAATCATCAATAACACCAATGGCCTCACACGACCAATAACAATAGCTAACATAGGAACCAAGTACTATATACGTACCTAAAGGTTGTGATGTCTCAGTCTGATCCTCCCCCGAAAGTGGAAACAAGTGAGGATACCTAGTCTTCATTTCTTCTTGAGCTTCCCAAGTCATCTCCTCCGCATTATTGTTAATCCAAAGTACTTTAACCGAAGCTACATTTTAGTTCTTAATCTCCGAACTTGTCTATCTAGTATGGAAATGGGAGTTTCCTCATATAATAGTTGCTCTTTAACCTGAACATCGTCAACTGGAATGACTTTAGAGGGATATCCAATACACATACGGAGCATAGACACATGAAATACTGGATGTATAGACTCCAATTTGGAAGGCAAGTCTAACTCATATGCTACTTGGCCTACTCTGCGTATAATCTTATAAGGTCCAATATACCGAGGGCTAAGCTTTCCTTTCTTACCGAATCTCATAATGCCTTTCATCGGTGATACCTTTAGGAATACCCAGTCATCTACCTGAAACTCCAAGTCTCGTCGTGGATTATCTGCATAGACTTCTGACGACTTTGAGCTGCTAATAGCCTTTCCCGTATAAGCTTAATCTTCTCAACTTCCTGTTGTACCAACTCTTGTCCTACTAACTTAGTTTCCCTAACCTCGAACCATCCGATAGGTGACCTATATTTTCGTCTGTAAAGAGCTTTGTATGGAGCCATCTGAATGCTGGAATGATAACTATTATTATATGCAAAATCAATAAGCGGAAGATGATCATTCCAACTACCACTGAAGTCCATCACACAAGCCCGTAGCATATCCTCCAATGTCTGAATAGTACTTTCAGCCTGACTGTCTGTTTGGGGATGAAATATTGTACTAAGACTTACGTGAGTCCCCAATCCTTTTGTAAGGACCTCCATAAATTAGCTGTAAATTGAGCACCTTGATCTGAGATTATAGATATAGGGACACCATGAAGTCGTACTATCTCCCTAATGTAAAGCCTTGCATAATCCTCTACTGAATAAGTAGTCCCGACATATAAAAAATGGGTTGTTTTTGTAAGTCTATCGATAATAACTCATATAGAATCGAACTTACATTGGGTACGAGGTAAGCCTATGATGAAATTCATATTAATCACTTCCCATTTCCAAGTCAGAATCTCTATAGCCTGTAATAATCCACCGGGTTTCTGATGCTCAATCTTAATCTGTTGATAATTAGGGCACTGAGCAACAAACTCTACTATATCCTTCTTCATTCCGTCCCACCAATATATTCCCCTGATATCATGATACATCTTCGTCGCTCCTACATGAATAGAATAACGAGAATAGTGAGCTTCTCCCATAACCTGCTGACACAACCCTGCCACATTAGAACACATAATCGACCTCGATATTTGAGGACTCCATCTCCTGTAATCTCAAATGGTGTATTCTCCTTTTGAGGGGATGTATCTCTGTAATGAGCTAGCACATGATCCTCATACTGGCGTTCCTTTACTTCAGTTACTAAAGAGGATGTTTCCGTGTCCTGAATAGTAACTCTGAAATCACCTGAGTCCTGTAATCGAACTCCAAGACTAGCTAGCTGATGAATATCATGGGCTATCCCACACTTCTCTGGCTGTAAACATGACAGGCTACCCATATATCTATGGTTGAGGGCGTCGGCTACTACATTCGCCTTTCCTGGATGGTATACAATATCAATATCATAGTCTTTTAGTAGCTCCAACCATCGCCTTTGGCATAAATTCAATTCCTTTTGATTGAAGATATATTGACGGCTCTTATGATTCGTATATAGATCAACATAAATGCCATACAAATAGTGCCTCAACATCTTTAGTACATGAATCACCGCGGCTAACTCTAAATCGTGGGTCAGATAATTCTTTTTGTGCTTTCTTAGTTGTCTTTAAACATAAGCGATTACTTTTCATGGTCGTTCTGCCACTTGTTGCATGAATACATGGCTTATCTCATTGCCCACAAATACTAGAATTTTCGATAACTCATATGATCTCAAATATCATCTTTTGATTTTTGTTTCTTCCAGTTCATTAGTCACGATAGGTGCCACTTTCTTATGGAGTGCATACAATGTTGTTGTGAGACTGTTGTTACAAGACCATTTCTTCTTTTTGTCACTATGCTTAAGTTGAAGCCTTCTTCCTTATTCCCTCAGCTAGTCTTTCTCTGTAGTACTTAAGAGAGACCCTTTGACTCCTGCAAAGCTGCGAGCTTATTACATCGTATACCCGAAAGATTTTTTTTTTGACGTTCTTACTCACATTTAATTATCCTTAATTACTTACCTCAGCGCCCTTGTACTCGTAAGGTTGATTCTGAACTAAAAGTTTTGACTGTAGAACCCCAACTCCTATATGAATATTTCTCAAGGATTACAATGTCATCATATTTGAGAGACTGAATTTCCTATGTTGGGTTTCACTATGTTTATCTTGCATAACCTGTTGATTTGTTTATATCCTATTGTTTAGCCATGTCTAGGATTTTCCTGAATCAACTACTAACTACACGTTAGTATATTCTCATATCTATATTCTACGTAATCTCTCTTGGGTTATGTCCTTTGTTTTAACTTATCCCGCACACTGGCTCTTTCTGTATCCAGTGTTCATTTGCACTTATTTATCAATAACATCTAGTTATGGAACCCTTACTGCCTCTCCCCGTCGTCATTCTTACATAATATTCTGGAATCGTATCATATCCGTAGGATCTGAATAAATGCAATCTCATTCCTTTCGCCTTTCTACCACATTCTTCCTTTACTATTCCATAGTTACCTTAACCACATAACTCCGACTTAATACCATATCACACAATCTTCCCCCCTTTAGGGGAGTACTAACATTTATTGCTATGAAGATTTAACTATAAATGTTTCACCTCTTAATATTTGGCATCTTTTCACATCTTCAAGGACTCTTACTTACCTTGCGGTAACCCTTCTGTACCAGGGATAATTTAATTTCTTACACACAAAGGTGACACCTAGTGTAACTGGCACACTTAGTCCCTTAAGCTTAACTCTGCTCACAACGCTTGTTTTAGGGAAACGTCTTCCTAAATGACCTTTAAAAGTTATTCTTCTGTTGTCCATTCAACTATCGCCCGGAACGCGATCTCTGAAATTCTCACGATGTCAACTATTATCAAATCCTTCAGTCCCGAATTCATGTTAAGTTTATCTTATTCACTAGCCCATACTAATTTCTATTACTCTGGGGGTCTAACTTTTCCTTCTGGTAATCACGTATGAGTCACTATCTCATTTCTCGAAATGAGGACATGACTTATGACTTATACTCTTTTATTGTCTCAAGGCATGTAACTTCTTGTCTTTTCCTTTACTTGACTATAGAATCTGTAGTCATGTCATATTTTGATTTACCGTTATCATCCATTAATCACATCTTACTCATAATGCTTCATTTACTTTCTTCTTATTCTCCTACTAATATTTCTGTATATCACCTTATTATGAAAACTTCTTCAAAACATTCTTTCACTTTTAGCCCCCCTTGATTTAACTCACTGGCTCTTCGGGTCGCCTAACACTCTCTATTTACTAGGGACGAGAGCCATACAAAGGTAAATATTTATCCCTTCTAGGATTCCAATGCCAATCTTCTGAAATTTATGAACATTCTAGTATTCATATCTGATTGTACTATTCTAGAGTGCACCATCTGGGTGTCTTACAAGGAGAACCATTACCACATTTGCAATATCCCTCGGAAATGTGAGCTAATGATAACAATCCATCCATAATTTTGGGTTACTCTAACCCCAGCTGGATGCTGATATCCCATCCTTCTCTTAAATTATATCTGTAGCTCCCACAAGGCATAATTGAAATGGGTGTTGTCAAGTGAATATATCTTTGTTATTGTTGAAAGTAACTCAGAATGCTTATATTTCTCTGCCTGAATTGTAAATATAGATAATCTTCACTAACTGGGTACCTCGTATCCTTCTTCACCTAGCTTATTTTACTTGTTGAAACTTGTATCTACCTTCTGATTCTCTCATTGCTTTTTACCATAGGGGTAAATAGATATTCATGCATTAGGGCTTCTTATCAAGAGGCTCACACGTCGTAGTACACACATATCTACCGAAGGCCTTACATTTACTCATCATAAGCATGACGCAAAATCGAGTTCTTCTGATTCAATCTTCCACAACCAAATTCAATCTCTTACCAACTGTCTTTCTAGATGTAGATGTCGTTGTATAATGAATAAAATATAATTTAGGAATTTGAATTTCTTACAGTTGAGCTCTACCATACGATCTAGAGTAAGAAGAAAGAGTGATAGTCCTAAATGCCCTGTAGCCTCTTGCTTATAAGTGTGGTGCACAACACACCCATAAACAATACTCTACTAGACATGACTTGCAGACTCCCTAGGACAGAACTACTCTAATACCACTTCTATCACGACCCAAACCGATGGGCGTGACGGGCACCCGGTACCTTACTCAACCGAATACCAACATAATGTATCTTTTTGTATCATGCTATCATAGGTAAATGAGACGGAAAGTCTGACCTAGAATAACTAGAATAAAACATGTAATACCAATTTGGGCCTATAAGACCAAAATGATCACTCGTACACTAAACATAGGCTGACAAGGTCATACAATCTTTTACGTACATGGCATATGTCTATAAGCCTCTAAGAGTAGATAAATACCATAAAGGCCAGGACAGGGCCCCGCCATACTAAACAATACACATCAGAATCATACTAACCAAATAAGCAACTCCGGAGCAAATGGAGAGCACCAACATCTTCCGGTGAACTGATAGCCTATTTGGAGGACTCTCGACCTGTCTATCAGGACCTGCAGGGATGAAACGCAGTGTCCCCAAGCAAAAAGGATGTCAGTACAAATAAAGTACCAGGTATGTAAGGCATGAAAGTAGTATATACGCGTATATAACGCCATCTGATCATGGGTCAATATACATGTATACAAGAATGAAATGCCTAAGAAGTTCGTTAATAAGATTTCTCAAAATGTCATAAGATCACTATGCCTTTGATTAATATCATGAAATAAACTTTATCAACTTGCGTATTTTTCTGAGACCCATGAATAAATAATAGAATAATAAGACACATGGGGAATCAAGAATATAGACATCACTAGTATTTCTATGAGTAGAGTCATTTATGAAAGTTGCGTGTTTACTCGTTTCGTTTGTATCGTACGGATCATGACAAAAGGAAATAAGGGATAGCCTTAACATACCTTAACTTCGTTGAGTCCTTAATACCTTCCAAGAAATTCTTCAAACAACTCAACCCAATCTACCACATCATAAGGAGATTCAAAATCAGTACTGAGTAAAGGCTAAGTCCGCAACTTAAACTAGTAGCTCGTTTACCTAAATTTGAGCAGCATCTCCCTGTAACTAGGCCCTCCTCCAATACCATAAACCAACAAAAACAAGAACAAAATAATAACAACATGTAAGAATCATTTTCCAGCCTTACCTCCATCATAATATGCCATAAAACAACCCACGCACCCTAATCACTTCATACATAAAAGGACAACCAAAGTAGTGTCAAACAACCTAATAAAACGTAACGAAGAACGACCAGCCCACCATTCCATCATTATGTGGTGTTTCTCCACACCATTTATCCTCCAAAACTCCATTAAATAGTATAAAAATATACAGCCCAAAGGCAACACGAAACAACCCACAAAACAGTCCACTACAAGTCAAATAACTCGTATTCACGACTTCCGATCACCGTCCCGTGAGTTCTAACTATTAGGAAACGAATTTATCAATATTTATTGATATTTAAACACTTAAATACAGAAATTACATATTTTTTAACTATAAAATACCTTCCAAAACTCAAACTACAAAGAAAAGAGAGGCAATATAGCGATACTTACGTCATAAGAATCGTTTTAATGTTAACGCTTCTTGATTCCGTACCCGGGATGATAATATTGTTTGAAGCTTTTGCAGAGAGCTTAAGAGTAAAGTTAGGGGTGTTATTTGGGTGTTTTATCCGGAAAAGTGGAGAAAGAGACGAGATGAGATGTAAATATCCCATTTTTAAAAAAAGTCAAAATGGTGCTAATTGGCACCCTATGATTGGCCCTTCTTCCAACGTTTATAACGTTTTGTACGGGTGTCGTATGAGTGAATGGTTAAGTAAGTTAGAAGCTAAATTCTAATACCTTAAATTTGGTATATAATATGTCCCCAAAAGACATCATATAGCACAAGAAATTTGTTTCTCAAAAAGCTATGTTACAAGGCAAATCCTTAGTCGGATTTTCCGCAATTTTAATCCGATTTTCCCCAAACTTCATATTTTCTATCCAAACATCATATATAGCCATATTATGACTTTAAAATCATTTAAATCATGATTAACAAGTCTCATATTCATTACGTCACCTTGAGACGCACATGGTGTAACACCTTACCTCGATTCTGGTTCCTTGTCATCACGTCCCTTACTCGATATATTTTATCAGGAATCGAGCCGGCTTATGGGTTTGATTTCACATGAATACAGATAGTCCCCTCATTTCTCGGATAGTAAGTTATACGTAAACGATGAGGAATGATATGAGTTCTTTAATCTCTTCTTCAACACGATGCGCCACAAAACAACATAGAAACCGAAACGTCCTGTCAGTCATGTCATTATGACCTCAAATGCGTGTCAGCCGTCAGTTGGCTGCCCATGGACGTGAAACATTGTGCAAACCCTATAAATATCCCCTCATTTGTTCATTTTTCACTTTTCATCCAAACTTCTGCTCTCGTGTATTCAGGATTTTATTACCCTTTTTTATACTCTAGCATTTTTTTACCTCAGCTACTCAAGATTTCTCAGTACGTTGCAGAATTTTTACTCACCCTCTACTAAAGTCAACACATCTCAGCTTTCAATTTCACCCTTTCTCAATCTTTTTCAAGTTTTTCCTAGATAACAATGGCCAAAACCTCCAAATCTGTTCCTCAAAAGGTCGCTTCTTTCTCCCAACGACTGCCAAAATTAACGAAACCGCTCCCGATGTGTTCGACCTCGGGAGGTCCACCGCTAACGTTGCTACCGATGAACCAGCTCCTGAACCTCCCTTGAAGATGTTCATTCCCGGGGGTTGTTCAGTCGTTGACGACTTCAAGGTTGAGAAGCCCTCTTCGGTGCAGGGTCGGCATGAGGAGGCATCGAGATATATTTTCTCAATCACCGAAGATGACCTCCCCGTGGTACGAAAGGACTGCAACTGGGCTGACAAGGACATAGTGGTCCCCGACTTTGAAGAGGCCATTACTACCCGTGTTGAGGGATACCTAAGTGCTTACACTTATCCCTTCACACTAGGGCTGTGCATAATTTGGTAAATACCGAATTACCGTACCGAAACGAAAATTTTGGTATTTGGTGTTCGATAGTTTGGTATTCGGTATGGTATTTGGTTTAAGTTTTAAAAAGTATTGGTGTTCGGTATGGTATTTGGTATTTTAAAATGAAATGCCGAAATACCGATATCGTACCGAAATATATATTATATTACACAATACACATATTATTAATTATAACATAAACATAAAAATCTAAAATTTTACTTTCCTTTATTCTCTAAGTTCATCAATTAACTCTAACTAAGTAACAAGACATTTCTAATGATCAAATTTTTTCCTTTATGTACAATTTTCTCTCTCTAGGTTGATATTTGCTAGTTTTGGAAATTTTTTTTGTCAACAAACGTTTTTAGTTTTGTACTTTGGAGTACTTTAATTAAGAATATTACAGTATATGACTCTATGCACTAATTAGTATTCAAACCGAATAAATCAAAGTTACCGAACCAAATAAACCGAAACCGAAAAAAGAAAAACCAAACCATACCGAACTGAAATATCTAAATACAGTACCGTACCGATCGACAAACACATCTACATCATACTGGGACCGGTGGACCCGGTCATTATAGACTTTTGTAAGAGGTATGAAGTATGCCTCGGTTAGATCCACCTATTGTTGTGGAGGATCGTAATCCTCCTTTGATTTTTTGTGAACAAGATCGACTCCTATCGACTCACCGTGGATCATCTACTCTGCATGTACAGTCCTCGAATCTTCCGAGAGGGACTGATAAATCTCGTATGCCGGGCTAGGAAAGCCCCATTCTCAAGCATTGATGACGACCGAGATCGAGGCTGGCAGGGACGCTTTGTCCGGGTGAGGACCTCAGACTTGATTCTGGCCGAATTTAGGCATTTCCCCGAGAAGTGGAATGCATCACGTAAGTACAACTTTCCGTTGAATGTTGATTTCATGCTCATCTCTTTTTCCTCATTGGTATTCGTGGTGGTGCAGCTGTTGCTTGAGTACCAAATACTGTCCCTAGGTTAAAGGAGTTGATCGAAGGCATTGTCTCACAGATGCCTATTCCGAGCGCTCGTGGTGCAAACTCTCGTAGTGCATCACGTTCTTATTTCTTTTATTTCCTTTTTGTAGGTTTGACTAAGACCATCGAGCTTAGGCCTTTGGTCGGGGACGAGGACATGCCTTCTGATTATTCTACTTTAGGGCAGCCCGGAGCCACAATAAGAGAGAAGAAGAGGAAGAGGGCCCCGAGTTCCCTGAGCTCGGAGAAAAAGAAACCAAGGAGAAGGTTAGATCGTAAGTCAAAGGAAAGCTCTTGCTCCCGAGTGCCTGACTTGTAATCAATTTACCGGCTCAAGGACGAGCCCTAGGAGGACAAAATTTTTGTGGCCCACGAGCCGTCTGTCCCTGAGAAGCAATGGCAGCCGAGGGGGAAACGACGGAGGCAAATCCCCCTCAAGTGCACGAGACTATTTTCTTTTTTCATTTTGGAAATTTTCAAGTTTTGTTTCTTTCGGCTTTTTTCTTTACGATTGCAAAGATTTCAAATGCCTTAGCACGTAGTAATAAGGTATTGTTCGGAGTTTCGAACAAGGCTTGTTCTCGATGTGATTTTGTTTAGAATTCGTGGGGGCTTGGTATGACCGTAAGCTTTCCCCAAAGTACTTACTTAGAAGGTTTTAGATTATAATTTTGTTGACGGTAGCCTTTGAACCAGTTTGGAAATTTTGAAGGCCTTATATTTTGGTTACGGGTTTCGTACGTCTACGAGACCTTTCTTGGATAGCCTTAGCCTTTTAAGTTTGGTATTGCCCAATAGGCTTATTATCTCGGGTTTGGATACCCGAGCCATCCGAGCTTGCCTAGGACGACAGTCCTCGAGTGGGGTAATCCCAACTGATGTGTGGATGGCTCACCTTAGACTCGATGGAATGACCCTTAACCATTGAAGGTGGGGACTAATTTATTTTCTTGAGGACAAGCAAAGACTTAAGTTTGGGGGAGTTGATAAGTGGGGATTTTGACTACTTATTAGCGCCTTTTTTGCTTTTGTTTTAGTCTAAAAGCATTGAATTATATTCCCAAAACTAATGAAATTGTGCAAAATTGGAGGAATGCTAGAAGTTGGGCTCCCGAGATGAAATTCGACTCTAAAAGGAACAGTCCAGGCACAAGGCAATAAAGGGAATAGAAGCACACAATGTGCGGTCCGCAGAAGAAATTACAGATCGCGAGATTTCATCTGTGACCACAAACAAAGATGAAAAAATCAGCAGACAATTGTACCAATTGCGGACCGCACATGAATTATGAGGCCGCAAAGCTGGGCTAAGGGTTGCCTCATTAAAAACCTTGCCGGAAAACCTATTTGGGACAAAACCGGTCCAAGGGAAAAAGAGTGCAACGCGTGCTTTCAGGCCTAGTAACTGCATCATTCTCTGGCCGTTGCCTGCAAGTATTTGTTCAATTCGTAATATAGGTAAAGAAAAGAACGAATGGGGTCGTACCTTAGCAGTAGTACCATTTTAAGTGGGTCACATTCCAGTTGTTCGGTAGTTGCTCACCGTTCCTTCCTTCGAGTTTGTATGATCCTTTGCCGCTGATCTCGATAACTCGATATGTACCTTCCCAATTTGCCTTCGTTCGGGTTCTGGGTGTTTAGTGTTACTTTTCTTAACACCAAGTCCCCGATGACTCTTGTAGAAATGCAGGGCAAGGCTGCGTACAATAGACCCTTGTGGTCCGGCCCTTCCCCGGACCCAGCGCATAGCGGAAGCTTAGTGCACCGGGCTGCCCCTTTTCAAGTCCCTGATATTGAAGTATCAGAGGTTGGCTCTCCGGATGTAATATCTTTTGATCCATTATTCTTTAGGCGGCCAACCGGATGAGGGCGGCCTCACGCCTCTCGTCCAACAGTTCCAGGCTCGTGCTCATGGCGTCATCGTTTGACTCTTCGGTCGTGTATCAGAACCTGAGACTTGGTTCCCTTACTTCGATCGGTATTAACACTTCGACACTGTAGATCAACGAGAACGGGGTAGCCCTGGTACTAGATTTTGAGGTCGTTCGATATTCCCATAGGACTTCGGGCAAAATTTCTTTCCATTTCCCTTTGGCGTCGGCCAACCTCTTCTTAAGGTTTTGGAGTATGGTTTTATTTGTAAACTCTGCATTTTCTTTCCCACAAGGGTGGTCGGGTATTGATAGTGTCATGCCCTATCCTCGGGAGGCGCGACCGGCGCTCAACCGAGTGAACCCGACCGAGCAAGCCTGTTAGATACTTTCTACCCAATTCACCCATGATAAAAAAAAAGTCGTGATTTCATTAATTATACAGTAGGAAGCTCATTCATACAATCCTAAATCGTTTCATTTATCATTGCGCCTTTAAGTTTCAAAATACGCATTTCTTATAGTTCGAGTGGAACAAGTGATCAAACACAACATAACTTGTTTAACATTCTCAACACCCATATACAACCCACATAATGTCTACGGAGCCTCTAAAGATACAAAAGAGAGTAAAGATTATGCCGGCAACAAGGCCCCGGCTATACCTCAAAAGTGACCACAATATAAACAAAAGGTACAATACATGACCCCAAAATGAAATGGGGCTCACCGAGTCCGTTGAGAAGAGGATGCAGCACTATCTGTGATCAACATTGTGTGCTATGTAACCATCTGCATCCATTTAAAGATGCAGCGTCCCTGACAAAAAGGACGTTATTACCGTCGAATAGCACTAGTATGTATAGCTAAACACCATCTCAATAGAATGAATAATAATACAAGAGGAACAGTCAAGAACTCAATAAGAGCTTCAAATAATATTAAAACATCAAGTTAAAGATCACATAAGTTTTCAAGTCAATTTTCACGTTATTAGGTAGGATGGTTTTTAGTGCCGATATACCACAATCCACAATACCACCGTATTCTTACACGGAGTCCGATCTAGACCCGATCGGCTAGGTCATCTCATTTGAGACATTACCACATTTTCATTATAATTTCAGCACAGTACCACCATTTGTACAGCATGGCATTCGATCACGGCCCGATCGGCTAGGCCATCTCATTTAAGACATTACCTTTTTCGGTCAATCATCTCACATAATACTTCTTTCACCTCTTTTCAATTCATTGGCACTAATGGTCACAATTATAAAGTCATTCCTGGCATTTGGCCATATCTCGTAGTTCCAGTTCCCTTTTTCCACATCCGAATTTCATTATCACTATTAACAATAATAAGGCTTCCCATTCAAGAAATTAAATTCACATATGAGCAATTTGGGAATCTTAGGCACATAGAGGCTTTTCATACAATTTGGCATAACACCCTTTATTTCGATATTGACATGAAGTCTTAACATTTCTAGCACATATTCCACATTTTGAACACATCCTCAAATGACAAGATTACATGATGAAGCATTTCGAATAAATATTGAACATACATCCTTCAACACAACCACATTAGGAATAGCCAATTCTGTAACGATCGATCTGGGACTTACACCAATTTCATGAACACCGCGGGATTCGATTCTAAGAAGAAGGGGGTTTAGCCAACATACATCAATTGAGCTTCTTAAAACTCTAAGATGTTCCGGAATATTAGAAACTTCAATCTATTTAAGAAATATAACAAAATTAAACCAAAATTAGGAATATGAATATGGTTTTAGCTCATTTGAGCATATTATCAAACACTAGGCGTGCATCAATGTTTTAAGGCCCTTTTTGTGAAAGATTCCATCATTCCCCAACCCATTCTCTATCATTTTTAGCTCACAATCTTCCCACATACTTCAAGGATACATGCATGCAAGGTAAGCACTCTCATCCCCATGAATTACGTACTAATGGCCCTTTCTAGTCATATTTTGAAATTAAGAGTTTGGGTGATAGAATCTTACCTCTTAGGAAGAAGACCTAGGTGCCTCTCTTGTTAATCTTCAAGGTTTTAAGTGAAAATTGAAGAGCAATTTGATGAAGATCACTTCCTCCCTCTTGGACCATCTCTCTCACTCTAAAAATATCATAAAATATCATCAAAATGGTCCAAGGTAGGTGTTTTAACGGAATAGGGTCGGGTTAAAAAACCCTAAAAATAAAACTCCGAAATGGGTTCTGCGGTCGCATATGCAACCGCATAGTGGTTATGCGGTCCATGAAATGACCGCGAAAATGGGTGCCAGAATCGGAAAGAAACTGACCTGGTTTGCGGTCACTATGCGGCCCGCAGACCTATTTTGCGGTTGCATAATGCACCGCAGAATGGTTTTGCAGTCGTATAGTGCACCGAAGAACCTCTCACCGAAAAATCCCAAAGCGGGATATGCAACAAGAGTGCAGCCCGCAAAATGGTTATGTGGTCACATAATGGCGGTGAAAATGACATCAAAAATGCCCCAGAAAACGGCCCCACTCTACGGCCGCAAAAATGCCTACTTCTGCCCAACATTTTTCTTCAACTCCTAGCGTACTGATCAATAAAAAAAAGTCTGAACCGTGGCTCGCAAGCTTGCTGTGAAGAATTTCTACTATTATTAACCTCTACGCCTACTTTGGCATCGCGAAATCCAGGTTTTTAAGAAACAAATTTACGGATGAGGATCCCCCACTTAAGATCATTCGTCCTCGAATGAGGATCAGGGTCTACTATTAGCACCTTATGCAACTCAGTTTTTCATACCCTACACCAGCAACCTCAAATTTAGCTAACTTCCTAAATTTCAAAAGATTTCGCCAGAGTTTCCTTTGTAACTAGGCCTATTCACCTGTCAGAGAGCCCCAAAAACACATCTTACAAACATATGCACAACCCAACGATGTAACAAACTCATAACAGTACCAACCGTGGCCTCATAAGCAACATATAATCAAAAGGAACAACTTTACATTAACTGAACAAGTGATACAAAATTCAGAGGCGACAAGTTCATAAAAAGAAAGGATTACACAGCTATCTAAACAAGTAAGGGTACTTCTTCTTCATTTCTTTCTCGGCCTCCCACATGGCCTCTTCAATCTGCTGGTTTCACCATAACACTTTCACGGAGGCAATTTCTTTATTCCTCAACTTTCGGACTTGACTATCAAGAATGGCAACTGGAATTTCTTCATATGACAATTCTTCATTAACCTCAATGGTCTCAACCGGCACAATAGTTGATGGATCTCCAACTACCTTTTTAAACATAGACACATGGAATACCGGGTGCACTAATGACATCTCGGGTGGTAGCTCAAGCTTGTACGCCACCTCACTGATCCTCTGGATGATTTTGTACGACCTGGCATACTTCGGACTCAATTTCCCCTTTTTCCCAAACTGCATAATACCCTTCATGGGGGAAACCTTTAAGAATACCCAATCATCTTTTTTGAACTCTAAGTCTTTGCGACAGACATCCGAATAGGATTTTTGACGACTCTGAGCAGTTTTCAACTGCTCCTTTATGATCTTAACTTTTTCCATAGCCTGATGTACAAGGTCTAGCCCTATCAACTCTGCTTCCCCAATCTCGAACCACCTAATGAGAGATCTACATCTCCTACCATACAATGCCTCAAATGGTGCCATCTGAATACTTGCATGAAAGTTGTTGTTATAAGCAAACTCTATGAGTGGAAAATGATCATCCCAGCTACTCTTGATGTCAAGAACACTAGCCTGCAACATATCCTCAACCGTCTGAATAGTCCACTCTGCTTGCCCGTCAGTATGTGGATGGAACGTTGTACTAAGATTCACCTGAGTACCCAAACCTTGCTGAAATTTCTTCCAAAAATTTGCCGTGAACTGAGCCCCTCGATCGGAAATAATAGAAACTGGAGTGCCATGTAGCCTGACTATTTCCTTGATATACAACTAAGCATATTGTTCCGCTGTGTTAGTAGATTTAACTAGCAATAAATGAGCTGATTTCGTGAGCCGATCCACAATCACACAAATTGAGTCAAACTTGCGCGGAGTGCGTGGTAATCCTACCAAAAAATCTATATTAATCATTTCCCACTTCCACATTGGAATTTCTATGTTCTGTGCCAATCCACCAGGCCGTTGATGTTTGGCCTTCACTTGGTGACAATTCGGTCACCTTGCCACAAAGTCCGCCACATTCCTTTTCATGTCATTCCACCAATAGAATTCCTTGAGATTGTAATACATCTTTGTAGAACCTGGATGCTCGAAATACCTAGAAGCGTGAGCCTCAGTCATGATTCCCCGAGACCATCTACATCCAGAACACATAGTCTCCCTTGGTACCTTAGTGTACCATCATCCATGCCAAGAGTAAAAGCCATAGATTTATGTTTTTGAATCCCCTCCTTCAATTGCACCAAAAATGGATCGTTGTATTACTTTTCTTTGACTTCTGTAACAAGCGATGATTCAGTCCTATTTTACACAATTACCCTTCCTTCACTAGAGTTCGCAAGACGAACTCCCAAACTAGCTAATTGATGGACTTCCCTGGCCAATGGCCTTTGATATACCTCCAAGTGTGCTAAACTACCCATAAATTTCCGGCTAAGAGCATCTGCCACAACATTGGCTTTCCCCGGGTGATATAGAATATCGATGTCGTAAACCTTGAGTAACTCAAGCCATCTTCTCTTCCTCAGATTCAGCTCCTTTTGTTTGAAAATATATTGAAGACTCTTGTGGTCCGTGATTACATCCACATGGACCCCATACAAATAATGACGCCAAATTTTCAATGCAAAAATTACCGCCGCAAGTTCTAAGTCATGTGTTGGATAATTCTTTTCATGATTCTTGAGTTGCCTAGAAGCATATGCTATAACCTTGCCATGTTCCATTAACACACACCCAAGCCCAATTCTTGAAGCATCACAATATACCACGAATTCATCCAAACCCTCTGGCAGGGTCAATACCAGCGCTGTAGTAATCTTGATTTCAACTCATGGAAGCTCCTTTCATAAGTATCGGACCATTGGAACTTAACCACTTTCTGAGTCAATTTAGTCAACAGAGAGGCAAGAGTAGAGAACCCCTCCACAAACTTCCTGTAATACCTTGCTAAGCCCAAGAAACTGCGTATCTCGGTGGGCGTTGTAGGCCTAGGCCAATTCTTTAATGCTGAAATCTTTTGAGGATCAACCTTGATTCCTTCTCTAGAGACAACATGATCCAAGAATGTGACAGATTCGATCCAAAGTTCACACTTTGAAAACTTTGCATACAATTGGTGCAGATGAAGAGTCTGCAAAACTACCCTGAGATGATCAGCATGGTCCTCTCGACCTCGTGAATACACAAGAATATCGTCAATGAATACTATCACAAAGAAGTCAAGGAAAGGCTTGAAAACCTAATTCATAAGGTCCATGAATGCTGCCGGGGCATTAGTTAGCCCAAAAGACATTACCAGAAATTCATAGTGCCCATACCGGGTTCTGAAAGCTATTTTCGGAATGTCCTGATCCCTGATCTTCAATTGGCGGTACCCGGATCGTAAATCAATTTTAGAGAAGTATATAGCACCCTGTAACTGATCAAACAAATTATCTATTCTTGGTAGTGGGTATTTGTTTTTGATTGTGACTTTGTTGAGCTGCTAGTGGTCAATACACATCCTCAGTGATCCATCTTTCTTCCTCACAAAGAGGACCGGTGTGCCCCATGGTGACACACTCGGTCGGATGAAACCCTTTTCTAACAAATCCTTCAATTATTCCTTTAGCTCCTTCAATTCTGCTGGTGCCATCTTCTAGGGCGGAATAGATATAGGTTGCATGCCTGGCATCACAACAATCCCAAAATCAATCTCCCTATTTGGCAGAATCCCAGGGAGTTCATCAGGAAATACCTCTGGAAATTCATTCATAACAGGCATAGACTCAAGTGTAGGCGCCTCAGCATCGGTGTCCGTAACCCGGGCCAAATTATAGATACACCCCTTATTAATCATCTTCGTGGCCTTAAGGTAAGAAATAAACCTACCCTTCGGTACCACATTATCCCCCTTCCACTCAACAACTCGCTCATTAGGAAATTCAAACCACACAATTCTAGTTCGGTAGTCGAGCTTAGCAAAACATGAATAGAGCTAATTAATCCCCATAATTACATCAAAATCAACCATCCCCAATTCAATGAGATCGTCCATGGTGTCTCGACCACACACCGTGACAACACAACCCCTATAAACTCGTGCGGCCACAATAGACTCGCTAACCAGATTAGCTACAAAGAATGGCTCATGAAGTTGTTCCGATTCTATCCTAAATCCCATAGCAACATAAGGGTTAACATAGGACAAGGTGGAACTGGGATCAATAAGAGTATATACATCATGAGATTGGACTGTCAATATACCTGTGACAACATCTGGAGAAGTCTCTGCAATCTGGCGACCACTCATAGTATAGAAATGGTTGGGTCCTCCTGAACTCTACGTACCACCCTTAGCTGCACCACGCCCTGCTGGTGCCGGAGTGCTTCGAGCTGGAGGGGGTGCTAAAGATATAGCAGCTGCAAAACTGGATGGTTGTGCTGTGCCCCTGCCCGCACCGTGGCGGGATAAACGACACTCCCTCTGAATATGACCCCTCAATCCTCACCCGTAACATATAGGTAAGTCCATGTAGCAGATCCCCAAGTGCATCTTCCCACACCTGGGGCATGGGGGCCTCCGCTGCTGCTGGAATCTCCCTCCTGATCGGCCCTGCTGGTGGGGTCCCCTGCTGCCCTGATTGGGCCTGAGACGACTCCCTTGCTACTGACTGGGCCCTGCTGAAACCTCCCCTAAAAGCTGATCTTCCCCCACCAAATGACTCCCCAAAGTTGCCCGCAGATCGGGCCTTGTTGGTACCCTCTCGCTCCATTATGTTCTTCAACTTACGGTTCTCTGTAGCTTGAGAAAATGCTTCCATCTTCCCATAGTTCATATATAAATTCAAGGCAGCTGCAGCGGCCTCATTGATAACCAAGAGGCTAAGTCCCTTCACAAACCGACGCACTTTAACCTCCATAGTAGGCAACATGAGAATGGCATATTTAGACAAACGCGCGAACTCCATGTGATACTCCCACACACTCTTACTACCTTGTTTAAGGTTCTCAAACTCTGTGGCACGGGCTGCCCTAGTCTCGGTAGGCAAGAAATGGTCCATGAAGGCGTCAGCAAACTCACTCCACCTCGCTAGAGGGCTCCCCTCCTCCCGAGAGTCTTTCCATAGCTCAAACCAAGAATAGGCCATCCCTTTCAGGCGGTAGGCGGCCAACTCCAGTCCCTCCGTATCAGTAGCGCGGATAACTCGGAGAGTCTTATGTATCTCATCAGTGAAGTCTTATGTGTCCTCATCGGGGATAGCACCAGTGAACACCGGAGGATCCAACTAAAGAAACTTGTTCACTCTAGAACCAATAGAATCCCCTTATTGGCTAGAAGAAGGGGGTGTAACATTTGATCTCTGGGATTGAGAAGCCACTCTCTGTGTCAGCATCTGGATAGCTCCCCTAAGATCCCCGTCAGAAATACCAGAATTGGATGTTGGGGCTGGAGGTGGAACCGGAATATCTGTTGGAGGAACCGCTGCACCCTCAGAAGGTGCAGGAACTAGTTTGGCCTGGTTTGGTATAGTGGTATCAGGTAGTGTAGCAGTCGGGGGATTATCCTCATCCCTCGGGTGTTCACCCACATCATCAAATAAAGGGTTAACTGCCACTCCTAAGATGGCGTTGGCTTCTTGGCCAGTTCTTGCTATCTTCATAGGTGCCATATACTGAAAGTTAAAGGAACGCACGAGTTAGAGGAGGAACAATTGCACAATTAGTTTCATCGCACGATCTAGAATAACAAAGAAGGGTATTGTTCCTAAATGTCCAAGTACCCTCCAACTTATAGATGTGGTCGACAACACACCGATAAGAAGGACTCTGCCAGGCACGGCTCTAAGACATCCTAGGATACTTTAAAACCTTAGGCTCTGATACCAAGTTTGTCACGCCCCATCCTCGGGAGGCGCGACCGGCGCTCAACCGAGTGAACCTGGCCGAGCAAGCCTGTTAGATACTTTCTACCCAATTCACCCATGATCAAGGAAAGACACGATTTCATTAATTATACAGTAGGAAGCTCATTCATACAATCCTAAATCATTTCATTAGTCATTGCGCCTTTAAGTCTCAAAATACACATTTCTTATAGATCGAGTGGAACAAGTGATCAAATACAACATAACTTGTGTAACATTCCCAGCACCACAACCCACATAGTATCTATGGAGCCTCTAAAGAAATAAAAGAGAGTAAAGATGGTGCCGACAATAGGTCCCCGACTATACCTCAAAAGTGACCACAATATAAACAAAAGGTACAATAGATGACCCCGGAATGAAATGGGGCTCACCGAGTCCGCTGAGAAAAGGATGCAACACTATTTGTGATCAACACTGTCTGCTATGTAACCACCTGCATCTATTTAAAGATGTAACGCCCCCAGCAAAAGTGACGTTAGTACCGTCGAATAGCACTAGTATGTATAGCTAAACACCATCTCAATAGAATGAATAATAATACAAGAGGAACATTCAAGAATTCAATAAGAGCTTCAAATAATATTAAAACATCAAATTAAAGATCACATAAGTTTTCAAGTCAATTTCCACGTTATTAGGTAGGATGGTTTTTATTGCCGATATGCCACAATCCACAATACCACTGTGTTCTTACATGGGGTCCGATCTCGACCCGATCGGCTAGGTCATCTCATTTGATATATTACCACAATTTCGTTATAATTTCCAGCACAGTACCACCATGTGTGTGGCATGGCGTCTGATCATTGCCCAATCGGCTAGGCCGTCTCACCCAAGACGTTACCTTTTTCAGTCAATCATCTAACATCATACCTCTTTCACATCTTTTCAATTCATTGGCACTAATGGCCATATTTATAAAGTCATTCTTGGCACTTGGCCGTATTTCATAATTCCAGTTCCCTTTTTCCACATCCAAATATCATTATCACTATTAACAATAATAAGTTTTCCCATTCAAGACATTAAATTCACATATGAGCAAATTGGGCATCTTAGGCACATAGAGGCTTTTCACACAATTTGGCATAAAAACCTTTATTTCGATCTTGACATAAAGTCTTAACATTTTTAGCACATATTCCATCATTTCCCAACCCATTCTCTATCACGTTTAGCTCACAATTTTTCCACATACTTCAAGGATACATGCATGCAAGGTAAGCACTCCCATCCCCATGAATTACTTTACTAATGGCCCTTTCTAGTCACATTTTAAAATTAAGAGTTTGGGTTATAGAATCTTACCTATTAGGAAGAAGGCCTAGGTGCCTCTCTTGATAATATTCAAGGTTTTAAGTGAGAATTGAAGAGCAATTTGATGAAGATCACTTCCTCCCTCTAGGACCATCTCTCTTACTTTAAAATTATCATAAAATATCATCAAGATGGTCCAAGGTAGGTGTTTTAATGGAATAGGTTCGGGTTAAAAAATTCCAAAAATAAAACTCCGGAACGGGTTCTGCGGTCGCATATGCAACCGCATAGTGGTTATGTGGTCCGCGAAATGACCGCGAAAATGGGTGCCAGAACTGGAAAGAAACTGACCTGGTTTGCGGTCACTATGCGTCCCGCAAACCTATTTTGCGGTTGCATAATGCACCGCAGAATGGTTCTGCGGTCGCATAGTGCACCGAAGAACCTCTCTCTGAAAAATCCCAAAGCGAGATATGCGACAAGAGTGCGGTCCGCGAAATATTTATGCGGTCTGCAGAGTGGTTCTACGGCCGCAGAATGGGCCGCAGAAATGCCTACTTTTGCCCAGCATTTTTCTTCAACTCCCAGCGCACTGTTCAATCAAACAAAAGTCTGAACCACGGCTCGCAAGCTTGCTGCGAAGAATTTCTACTATTATTAACCTCTTTGCCTACTTTGGCATCACAAAATCTGGGTTTTTAGGAAAAACTTTTACGGGTCCTTACAGATAGGATCCTTTTGATCTTATGGTCCTCAAAAAATTTACTCACTTTACTGCCGATGAACTACTTCCCATTGTCACACAGGATCTCGGCCGACATTCTGAACTGGCATATTATGTGGTGCCAAATGAATTCAATAACTTCTTTCTCCGTGACTTTCTCAAATGCCTGGGCTTCCACCCATTTAGAAAAATAGTCATCTATAAATAATATAAAATTGAGCCTTACCGAGTGCCCATGGCAGGGGGCCAACGATGTCCATTTCCTATTTCATGAATGGCCAGGGTGACAAGATCGAATGTAGTAGCTTCTCGGGCTGATGAATCATCGGTGCATGTCTTTGAAATCCGTCGCATTTTCGCACGAACTCCTTTGCATCTTTTTCCATGTCGATCCAGTAGTATCCGGCTCTGATTCACTTATGAACCCGCAGGTGCCTTCGTGAACTTCCCTCAAAACATACCCGGTATCTCCCGGTCCCAGACATATTTTGAGTGGGCCAACGAACATTCTCCTGATTAATGAGTTGTACGACCGTTTCCGAGTTGAATTCATCGTCATCAACCGACGATCCTAAGTTGGCAAAAGCATCGGCTTCGCTGATTTAATCTCGAGGTACATGTTGCAAAGTCCATTCCTTGAACCGATGTAATGTCACCTATAGTTTATCCACGTACCTTCGCATTCGTTCCTTTTTTACTTCGAACGTTCCATTGACTTGGTTCACCACAAGGAGGGAATCACACTTAGCTTTATTCACCTCAGCTCCGATGCTTTTAGCTAGTTCGAGACCTGCAATCATGGCCTCGTACTCGGCCTCGTTGTTATTCAATTTTACAGTTCTAATAGATTTCCTAACTATATTACCCGTCGGTAGTTTCAACACGATGCCAAGTCCGGACCCCTTTGTGTTCGAGGCACCGTCCATAAAGAGGGTCTAGATTCCGGAGAAGGTCCTGAGTTCAACAACTCCTTCTCGACCTCGGGTATTATGGCTGGCGAGAAGTTAGCCACGAAAATCTACCAAAATTTGAGACTTGATGGCGGTTTGGGGTCGATATTCGATATCGTACCTGTTGATTTCCGCTTCCCATTTGGCCAATCGTCCAGAGAGTTCGGGATTATGCATTATGTTCCTCAATGGGTAAGTAGTCACGACACATATGGGATGGTATTGAAAATATAGTTTTAACTTCCTAGAGGCTCTTAGCAAAGCGAGCACCAATTTTTCCACGTGAGGATACCTAGTTTCGCCCTCGCCTAGAGTTCTACTAACATAGTAGATAGGAAATTGCGTACCTTCTTCTTCCCGGACTTGGACTCCACTTATCGCTATCTCGGATACCGCTAAGTATAGTACAACTGTTCATCTGCCTTCGAAGTTTGAAGAAAAGGCAAGTTCTAAAGGTACCGCTTGATTTCTTCCTAGGCTTGTTGACACTCCGGGGTCCATGAAAAATTATTCTTCTTTTTCAATAACGAGAAGAACTGATGGCTCTTGTCGGAGGACCTTGAAATGAATCAGCCCAAAGCGGCTATGCGCCTGGTTAGCCTTTGAACGTCCTTGACATTGTCCACCACGGTAATGTCCTCTATGGCCTTGATTTTATCAGGATTGATCACGATTCCCCGGTTAGATACCATGAATCCGAGAAATTTCCCGGACCCGACTCCAAATGCGCATTTCTCCGGGTTCATCTACGTATTGTATTTCTTCAATATGTTGAAGGTTTCCTGCTAATGTTTCAAATGGTCCTCTGCTCGTAGGGACTTAACTAACTTATCGTCAATGTAAACCTCTATTGATTTTCCTCTGTTTTTCGAACATTCGATTTACTAGGCATTGGCAAGGTGACACCGGCAATTTTTAGTCCGAATGGCATTACGTTATATTAGTAAATGTCGTACTTAGTGATGAAGGACCATGGACAAGCCATTGTCGGCCGTCGCATCGATCATGCGATCGATGTTGGGCAGAGGGCAAGAGTCCTTGGGGCATGCCTTACTCATATTTTTGTAGTCTACACACATTATTTATTTATTCCCCTTTTTAGGGATTACTACTACATTTTGCTAACCAATCCGAGTATTTAAGGAGCTTAGATACCTCGTCTTTGATAAATGCATGCTTGACTTCGGACTGAGGCCTCATTTTTTGTTTGATCAGGTGGAACTTCGGATCGAGTATCAACTTATGGGTAGTTATCTCCGGAGGGATCCTTGTCATGTCAAAGTGGGACCAAGAAAAACAATCTATGTTAGCCATAAGGAATTTAATGAGTTTTTTCCTAAGCTCGGGATTTAATCCCGTGCCCAGGTATATCTTACGATCGAGTAGGTCCTCGATCAATATAACTTACTCCTGTTCTTCGACCGTTAATTTGGTGGTGTCGGAATCGTCAGGGACTGATACGTGAGATTTTGACTACTTATTAGCGCCTTTTTAGCTTGTGTTTAAGTCTAAAAGCACTAAATTGTATTTCCGAAACTAATGAAATTGTGCAAAATTGAAGGAATGCTGGAAGTTGGGCTCCTGGGATGAAATTTAACTCAAAAAGGAGCAGTCCAAGTACAAGGCAATAAAAGTCACAAAAGCACACAATGTGCGGTTCGTAGAAGGAATTCTACGGCCGCAGAAGAAATTTCGGACAACAGAATTCCATCTGCGGCTCCAAACAAAGAAGAAAAAATCAGCAGACAATTGTGCCAATTGCAGACCGCACATGAATTGTGCGGTCGCAAAGCTGGGCTAATGGTCGAAGATGAGAGAGTGTGCAAAAGGACGAAGTCTAGGACCTCAGTGAATTGCGGACCGCACAAGATTTGTGCGGCAGCAGAAGATTGCCTTGCGGCCGCAACCCTAACATTGCGGACCACAGAAGAGTGCCTTGCGGCCGTAGTGCTAAATTTGCGGACCGTAGTAAAGTTGTCGTGAGGCCGCAGTTCAGAAATGTGCGATTGTAGAACTCCAGATCTTGCCATATAAAGAAGTCTGCGGACCGCACATGGAATTGTGTGGCCGCAGAACCTCCTGAGGGGTATTTGTTTCCGAGATTTTTAGCCTTGTATAAATAGTCGAGTTTCACAAAATTAGGTCAAGTTTGAACCTCTGAAATTACTATAGCCATTTTTCTTTGCCATTTTAGGAAGTTTTACTTTGTTTATGGTGTATTTACAATAGATTTAATCATTTTAAGCTTTCATTATGAGTTTAATTAGTCTTTATTCTCTATTTTCTTCAAACCTAGTTATGAGTAACTAGAGTTTTACTAGGGTTGTGACTCAACCCTAGTGTGTAAACCTTATGGCTATCTAATTTAGTGCTTATTTATGATTGGGTGTTTATTATTTATCTTAGTTCATGCTTTAATTTTGAAATTAATGGTTGCGAATATTAGTTCATGCCTATTTGACTTAGTCTCTACTTGAGAAAGAGAGACTTAGTCTAAGGTAACTTAGCTAACAAGGAATTGGGTCAATTAAAAGATTGATTAGCCCAATTAAATGGTTCAACCTAGTGATAGTAATAACCCGACTTGATCTCTTATCAACTGTTTTGAGTACCCATTTGGTCTTGAGAAAGCTAAATTAGGTAAAATCACTCTCTACCTAGGTAATGGTCATAGTCCTAGGCTCTTCATCCATTTGGAAAAAAATATTAAAAATAATTTTCTCTAGTCTTTTTCCTTTATTTTTGCAATCAATAGAGTAAAATTAAAAATAGAAAACAAATCTTATTGTGAAAGTGCAATCTAGATAATCCAATCACTCACATTGAAATATATACTCCTAACTCATATCTTAGCACCCTGTGGATTCGACCCCAACTCTTAATTGGATTTCTATTATTGCAAGCGACCGTTTCATACCTATTTTGAGGTGTGCTTTGAACGTGATCAATTTTTGGCACCGTTGCCTGGGAGTTAAAAACGGTGTTAGCTATATATTTGGGTGTGTTTTTGGAGTATCTTCTTTTCCTTCTGTGTTATTAACATGTTTAAGAAATTGTAGGTACAACCATGGCAAACAATGAGCTCCGAAATATTATTTTGGGGGATGTGGACGTTGAGGATGACAAAGTGGATGAGGTTGCTCTTGAACCTCAAGCCAATAGAAGATGCCTAGTGCCTCGTGACAATGTGCCCGTTCTACTCCCACCTCCACCACGAGCGACTCCACACCGGGTGTTACCCAATGAAGGATATACCAGTGCAATAGTCCCTCCCCATATTAGGGCGGGCAACTTTCAAATCACCAATGTCATGCTCACTGTGCTAAAGCAACGAGGTTTCTTCACCGGTGCTCCAAGTCAAAATACATACAAACATTTGAAGGGGTTTGTGGACACTTGTTGGGGGAGCAAATAAACAAATGTCTTTGAGGATGCATTGAGGCTAAGGTGTTTTCCCTTCTCTCTACGGGGGAAAGCTTTAGATTGGTTGGAACATTTTCCAAACCATTCCATTCACACTTGGGATGCGTTGCCGGAAAAGTTTATTTCTAAATTCTTCTCTCCGGGGCACATGGCTACACTTTGGGATGAGATTTTGGCATTCAAGCAACAACCAAATGAACCACTACACGAGATATGGGAACGTTATAGAACAATGGTTAAGGAATGTCCCAACAATGATATGACGGAGAATATGATCAACAAACTTTCTATCGTAGGATCAACACAACCAACCAATGTGTAGTGAATCAACTTGCCGGTGGGAACTTCATGGCTATGCCTTATGCGGAGGAGCGTGTGATATTTTAGATGAAATGGCGGAAAATTCATCGGCATGGAAATCCCGAGATAATGTTCCACAAGGTGATCCCAACATGATCCACCTTCACAAAGAGTTGCATGACCATGGACAAGCCATTGCCGAATTTACTACCACCATGAATCAATTGGCAAAGGCTCAACTTCAACAAGTGCAAAATCCTAAGTAAGTCAATGCCATGGAGGGAGTGAACATGATGGTGAACAAAAGAAGGACCAAGGGTCCGCAAGTGCAATATCGAGTGGAGAATTATGTGCAAGAGGATAGTGGGTTTGATCAAGAAGATTCTTACGATGAATAAAAGAGGAGGTGCAATATGTTAACAACTTTCAAGGGCAACGAAACAATTTCCAAGCCCCAAACCAACAACAATGGCGACCTCAAAACAATCAAGGCAATTGGAATTCTAACAACAAAGGAAATTGTAGTGGCGGAAACAATCAAGGGAATTGGCATAACAACAACAATCAAGGAAAATTAGAGTGGAAATAATTAAGGAAATTGGGGGGGGGGGAGGAGGGGGGGGGGATCAAGGCAGATGGAACCATAATCAAGGCCATCAGTGGTTGGGTTTTCAAAGGCCCCCGATGTATCAACAACCGAATAACCCGCCTCCTTATCCTTTCCATGGTCCTAGTTCTTCAACCAATGAGATGGGGTGTATTGAGAACATGTTCAATTAAATGATGTAAAAGAATGCCGATTCGGACGCCCAACTTGCCTCATATAACACATCGATCCGCAACTTAGAAATTCAAATGGGGCAAATATCTCAAGCTCTAAATTCTCGTCCTAAGTGGGAACTACTAAGTGACACAGTGGTAAACTCAAAGGGTGGAAACAATACAAGGCATGCCATGGCCGTTGCTATAAGAAGTGGAAGAGGTGGGAATGCATCCACCTCAAGTCAAAAGCAAATTGTGGATGATGAGCAAGTGGTACAAGAAGAGGAGCTCCCGAACAATGTGGTGCAAGCAAATGATGAAGTTCAGATTGATATTGATGATAGTGTGGAAGAGACTCAAGAGGAGGTAAACCCGTCTGGGGATAACATAATTGACATACCGTAATCGGTAGTGCAAAAGGCTAAGGAACCATTGCCTACGCCTTCACCTCCATATCCTCAAAGACTTGCCAAACAAAATGGCAAGAATCAATTTAAAAATTTCATTCAAATGATGAAGAGTCTCTAAATCAATGTGCAATTAGTTTGAGCTTGGAAACAAATGCACGGTTATGCGAAGTTTATGAAAGATCATGTGACGAAGAAGCGGTCAATGAATTTTGAAACTATCAAAGTCACTCATCAAGTGAGTGAAATTGTGCATTCAATGGCTCCTAAGTTGGAAGATACCGGTGCCTTCACGATTCCTTGTATAATTGGAAATGTCGAGTTTGCTAAAGTTGTTTGTGATCTTGGAGCAAGTATCAATTTGATGCCCTATTCGGTTTTCAAGACCTTGGGAATTAGGCAACCAAGACCTACCTTTATGAGATTACAAATGGATGATAGAACCATGAAGAGACCTTTGGGAGTGATTAAAGATGTCTTGGTATGTGTTGATAAATTCATTCTTCCGACGGATTTTGTCATTCTAGATAGTGAAGTTGATTATGAAGTGCCGATTATTCTTGGAAAACCTTTCCTTGCTACGGGGAATGCTCTTTGTTATGTTGAAGCCGGAGAACTCACTTTCCAAGTGGGGAGATGAAAAAGTGGTATTCCATGTGTGCAAGTCCATGCGGCAACCAAATAGCAACGAGGTGTGTTCTTTTGTGGACTTGGTAACCACTGTTATTATTGATGATACAAGTGACACAATCAATGTTGGTGATATGTTAGAGGCCGTCTTGCTCAAATTTGATGATGACGAAATGGATGGCTTCATGGAATATGTGAACTCTTTGCAAGGAATGGGGTTGTATAATTATGCACCCCGGAAACTATATTTGGATCTTAAAAATAGGACAACTCCTCCTACAAAGCCTTCCATTGAAGAGCCTCCTACCTTGGAGTTGAAGCTATTGCCTCCACATCTTCGGTATGAATTTCTTGGCCCTCGTTCTACTTTACTGGTTATTTTTTCCTCTTGTTTGACTAACGTGTAGGTAGATTCTACATTGGTGGTGCTACAAAAGAGAAAAAAGTCTATTGGGTAGACATTGGCGGATATTCGGGGATAAGCACCGCATTTTTCATGCATAAGATCAACTTGGAGGAAGGCTCCAAACCATATATTGAACATCAAAGGAGACCCAATGAGCTTATCCAAAAAGTTGTCAAAAAGGAGATTATCAAGTGGTTGGATGTCGGGGTTGTCTACCTCATTTCTGAAAGTTCGTGGACTTCTTCGGTTCAATGTGTCCCGAAGAAGGGGGGCATGGCGGTGGTCACCAATGACAAGAATTAGTTTATTCCTACAAGAATGGTGACCGGATAGAGAGTGTGTATGGACTATCGCAAGCTCAACAAAGTCACAAAGAAGGATCATTTTCCACCTCCTTTCCTAGACGAAATGCTTGATATGTTGACCCGCCGTGCTTTTTATTGCTTTCTTGATGGGTATTCAGGGTACAACCAAATCCTTATTGCTCCAGAGGATCAAGACAAAACTACCTTTACATGTCCTTATGGTATTTTCTCCTTCAAACTATTGCTATTTGGTTTGTGTAATGTACCGGTGACTTTTCAAAGTTGTATGATGGCTATCTTTACAGACATGGTGGAAGACTATCTTGAAGTTTTCATGGATGACTTCTCGGTAGTTGGAGATTCTTTTGATGATTGTCTTGCAAATTTAGATAAAGTGTTGGCAAGATGTGAAGCAATAAATTTGGTGCTCAATTAGGAGAAGTGTCATTTCATGGTCGAGGAAAGCATTGTCCTTGGCCACAAAATCTCAATGAATGTAATTGAAGTTGACAAGGCAAATATTGAGGTGATCTCTAAACTTCCACCTCTAACTTCGGTGAAGGGTGTGCGGAGTTTCTTAAGCCACGAGGGGTTTTACCGGCTTTTCATTAAAGATTTCTCTATGGTGGTGAACCCGTTGTGCAAGCTCCTTGAGAAAGATGCTAAGTTTAACTTCAATGATGACCATATGGGAGCTTTTGAATTTTTTAAGGATGTTGACAACTACGCCCATCATCACCGCTCCAAATTGGAGTGTGCCTTTTGAACTTATGTGTGATGCAAGTGACGTAGCGGTTGGAGTTGTTTTGGGGCAACGCATCAACAAAAATTTTCATCCGGTCTACTATGATAGTAATCCCATGAATGGTGCCCAAGTCAACTATACCGTTACGTAGAAAGACCTCATTTCCATTGTGTTTGCAATTAAGAAGTTCCGCCCGTACTTGATGGGTGCCAAGATCATTGTCTACACGGATCATGCGACACTTCATTATCTAATGATCAAGAAGGATTCCAAAGCTCGATTGATGAGATGGGTGATTTTGTTGCAAGCATTAGATATTGACATCCAAGATAGAAAAGGGAGTGAATACCAAGTGGCAGACCACTTGTCTCATTTGGAGGAGGAGGGGAGGCCGCATGATGGCCTTGAAATCAATGAATCCTTTCCCCGATGAGCAACCCTTGGCCATTTCGATAAAGGAGGTGCCATGGTTGGCGGATCTAGCAAATTTCCTTGTGTGTGGTATCATCCCGGATGAGTTCTCTTCAAACCAAAGGAAGAAGCTCAAACGGGATTGTCAAGATTATTATTTGGATGAACCATACCATTTTTGGATTTGTACGGATGGGGTGATTAGAAGATATGTACCGGAAGAAGAGCAATGTGAAATTCTTGGGGCTTGTCATTCTTCGCCATATGGTGGTCATGATAGTGGAGCAAGAACGACGGCAAAAGTTCAAGGTGGGAGATCTTGTGTTGTTGTTTAGCTCAAGGTCGAGAATGTTTCCCGAAAGTTAAAGTCTAAATGGAGTGGTCCTTTTGAAATTGTAGGTGTGCCGCCTTGTGGTGCATTGGACTTAAAGAACAAAAACAATGAGGTATTCTGAGTCAATGGTCACCGGGTGAGGCACAATTTGGGAAAAGTTTGAGATAGCCACGTCGGGGCGGTAATTCATTTCAATTGATGGTATTCTGCGTCGTCTCGCGATTTTAAATCAGGTGCTTCTTGGGAGGCAATCCATGTTACTTTTTCTGTTCTTTTCTTCTTTTGTAGTTAGGTATTATTTTTGTGCTAACTTGATTTGAAGTGTGCTACAGGGATGAGTGTGCCTTACAGGAATGGTGGATAGAAATATGTCTAAGTGTTACTAGATTTGCAGACCGCAGTTGAATTGTGCGGACCGCATGTAGGCATATAAAATTTATTGGATTTTAATTCAATAAATAATTTGGATTATATTTTAAATACACTAGTCCAAATAAATATTATGGGCTAATATAATTGGATCAATTATATAAGTCTCATATATATGAATTAAATAAATAAGCCTTAATCCATTGGGCTAGCCCATTTAGTTGGCTACAAATCATGGCCCACTTCATTAAGCCCAAAATGTCTTATTCCTAGAGGCCCAGTTTGGTGTCACGTGTCAAATGACGTGGCACGCCAAGTCAAACAGAAAAGCTAATAGGATCATGCCACGTGTCAAAATGATAAGGCATGCCAAGTCAAATTAAAAGGCCAATGAAATCTCACCACATGTGCAAGTGACATGTTTTGGACAGTTAAATGCGGCCTTGTCACTCTTTAATCTGATTGGTCGGAAAGAGTTTATTCTCATCACAACTCTTCCCTCCCACAAATATAAATAAGGGTCTTCATATCTCATAGAAGACACCAAAAGATATAACAAGAAGCAAGAGAGAGCTCGTGGATCAAACGTCGCAGATTTCTCTAAAAGCTACAAGCATTCAAGTGTTCTAAGGATTAAAAGATCAAGGCGAATATTCAAGAACAAGCTGCAAGCCCGTGGATTAAAAATATGTCAAGATCAAGGTCATGCCTCAAGCACTTAGATTAAAATAAAATAAAATTCAAGATTAAGCTCGAAGGCCCTTTTATTAACTGTTGAAAAGTAGAATCAGAGAATTCATAGAGATTGTATACTCATATCGTTTGAAATAAAATACTATGATTGTTGTAATATTTTTCGGTCTTGTTTTTATTTTCTCGACGCAATTTATTATCTACACCGCACATTTACAGTTGTTGCAGCAAAAGTGCTCTGCGACCGCATAATTATCTTGCGGACCACACAAATGGAAAGTGGATAATGGTAACTCTTTGAAGTTGGTCTGTCAGAAAAATGGTCGATCTGCAGGCGCAATAGGAAATCTGCAGCAACAACAAGGGATCTGCGACCGCATACAAAATTCTGGTAACAGAGTGCGGACCGCAATTGCAATTCTGCGGCCGCACTTACTCCTATTTCACTTAGAAAATCAATAATACAAATAGAGGTCTAGGGAACTTTATTAAAATTCTTGGTGAATCACCTGCTCACACGCCTAACAATTGTTGATCACTAATTCCTTGCACTCATTCATATCTGGTATGCATAAATTCATTGTTAGATTTTTGCATTTTTTTAGTTTATTTTATAGCTTTTTAATTAGTTCTAGGCCTTTTGTTAGTAGAACTAAATTGTTGAATAATGTGGGGGTATACCTATAGCGGGTCAACTAGTATATGCTCTATGGGGAATGAGTCAATGTATTTTCATGCTTGTATTTGTTACCATATCAAAATTTGCACAAGAATTGCAAGCCCAAGATAGAAGTAATGAACGATTTGTAATTTTTTTGAATTCTGCGGCCGCACTTGAAATTGTGCAGTGCGCAGAAGTTGAGTCTAGGGAAACTTTAGTAAAGAATGGGTTTATGGACGCAAGAGAAATTGTGTGGACCACAGAAATCCCAATGCGGCCACAGAACTGCCATTGTCCTGTTATCAGAGAGTTTAAATTTTTTGACTCAAATGTGCAGACTGCAGAAAACATGTTGCGGCCGCACATCAGCCTATTCTCTGTCATCAGAGAGTTGGCATAATTCTGGTTTGTGATTTGCGGCCACAAGGAAAAATGTGTGGACCGCACTTCACATCTGCGGCCGCAATAGAGAATTGTGCGGTCTGCAAGGCCTTATCTACGGCCACAAAGAAAAATGTGCGAACCGCAGATCGTCATTCTGCAAGCATGATTTAATTGTGACCTTCACTGTGTTTTCTTGTATATCTCCTGTGTTTGATTGAACATTGAATTGCCACTAACAACAGCTTCTACTTGACATAGATAATTGATCGATCGAGAGACAGAGGTGATAATGCTTAAGGGAGGGGGTGAGACTTCTAGGGGTCGAGGCAAGAGTTCCTTACCCCTCGGCCAACATAGAACAATCATAAATAAACCTACAACCGGCAGAGGGAGAGGTGCAGACCTTTCCGAGACCAGCTCTTATGTCCCATCCAGGGAAGCATCAGAGGGCAACCCAACCTCTATAAAAGAGCATTCGGTTGTGCAGTCAAAGCCGCCAGGGAGGTATCAACTCAGGGACGAGTCGTCCACATCTCATAGCACTTCCGAGGTCTCAAAAAGTGCTAGTCAGGCTTCTGAGCCATCTACTAAACTTGTCCCTGAGGCACCAGATACATCAATTTAGGCTATCCCCGATGGTGGCAGAGGGGTAGATGCTACAGTTGTCGGCCTTGAAAGGATGATGAAGAAAGAGGTTTGGGAGGACCGGTTTTTCAGCTTGGCCGCATTCACCAGTATCCTTCAATGGTGGCCAGTGAGGTCGCTAACTATTGAGCAACAATTTCAGTTGAAGGATCTGGAGAAATATAACTTGGAAGTGCCGAGACAGTTCAAGGAACGCAAGGGGTGGATGTGGTTCACCTAGAGTGTAGTGGATGCCAAAGAATATCTTGTTTGGGAATTCAACGCCAATGTGGCGCATATCAAGAAGGGGACAAAGGTAACCAAAGTGCGTAAGCTTAAAGCGAGATTTGATCAAAATACTCTCAACACGTACTTGGGCTTTGAAGATGTCGAGCCAAAGGAATACTTAGAGAAGTATGCAATGGGAGATGCAGCCCGACCTTGGTTAGCGAAGATTCTAATAGCTCCTGGGCCACCACCACCATGGATAATAGCATGGGTTCCTATTCACAGGAGCACTCTGAGCTTTGAGTCAAAGGGGTGGCAAACCTTTGCCTGCAGCAGACTGGAACCGAGCCAGAATGAGACCTATCTCTCAATTCCTCGGGCAGTTTTGGTTGCTTCTATCATGGCTGGGTACCCTATCAATGTGGGTGTCGTGATGCCGGCCAACATCTCGATGATTGCTCGGCATGATGACTCGTCCTACCCGTATCCCAACACTATTATAGAGTATCTCACAGATGTGAGGGTAGAGCCGAGGGATTATGATACAAAGGTGCGGCTGAAGAAGCCTTTCTCATGGTACTCACTGATGGATGCGAACAACCCTAAGAGAAAAGGTCAGCTGTCTACCACCACATGCCAGTCTGTTGAGCCAGCGGCGGTAGTTGCGGAGGCAGTTGATGTTCCATCCACTTCGGCCGAGCCTTCCTCTAGTTCCGCAGCTATGCCTCCACCATCATATTTAGTTCCTACTGCAGTTCCTGTCACAGGTTCCACCTTGGCTTTGAAGCCGGTGCCTATGCCTACTGCCTCACTTTCTGCACTGCGAGTCTCACAGACATTGGCAAGCCTCAATAACTGGATGCAGACAGCCACTGTAAAGTTGTCTGACTTATCCAATACTGTTGCAGCACAGTCTTTTGTTCAGGCACCTCAGATTCCCCCGTCAGTTAAAGAGACATTCAAAAGCTCTTGGAGAACCAGAACATCATCATGGCTACCTTGATGTAGTAGATGATATCCCTTTCGTCATGTTGATTGACCCACATCCTTTAGGCCCAGATCCTACAGCACCATCAGCACCGGTGGCACCAGCTGGCCAGTCTGAGGAGACAGACTCTGCTGATGACACTGCCGAGGTAATGCGTCAAATGTTCACCAATCCAGTCACTCTCAGAGTTGAGGATGATGAGATCTAGTTGGATGAGACTGAGAGCGGTGACATTGTTGTGGACACATAGATGTCCAAGGAGCCATAGGGAGTTTTCTTCACTCTTTCCCCTCTTTTACTCTTATTTTGTTAAGCATTGGGGACAATGCTTATCGTTTTTCAGGGGGTGGAGTTTATTTGATCTTACTTGGTACATTCTAAGATAATTGGCCTGTAATAACTTGATATTATTTTCTTTCTCTTTCTTATTCTGTATATATTCTCTGTTTTTCTCTCATTATTATGTATATTCAGAGTTCTTGTTTATTAGCTTATTTATTTTTCTTCCTTTGTGAGTTCTTAGTTTGAATTAGCAGCTTCTTTGTTTGTTTTAGTAGCTTCTTTTAATGTTTTAGTAGATAGTAAGCCTTTGGTTTTCTTAATTCCACGGTTCTTTCCAAAGATAGTTGTTGTGTGAACCGGGCAACTCGTCCCAACGATAGATGGCATGACAACCTTCTTAAGGGAAATAGTTCATTTTTGGTGTTTAGGTAATAATAGTAGTAGTAATGAATAAAAAGACCTAATTGAGTAATGTGCAAAGAGTCCAACGTGCTTCAAATGGTACAAACAAACTTAACTACGTGCTTATAGTTAAAAACAAGGTTTGAGAGAAATAGCTCTAGTTAGTAACTTTTTGACTCTTCGGTTGACTTTGGCAACCATCGAGTGGTTTAATTGAACCATAGAGATTTTTAAACTTGAATATGGTCGTTGTGGGCCCTCGAATCTATCCTCATTAACAATCCGGTTGTGTGAGAGGTGAGATGATTTGTTTCTAGTCCAAGTACCCGTGCGAAAGTTCTAGAACTTGCCCCGAATGTGTTTCAAGGTGCAATCCAAAGTTTTGCTTCGCTTGAGAAGTGATTGTAGGCTTTCCTTGGTCCATTTGGGTTTTATATTGCCTACCAATGTTTTGATCCCTAGCCAACCCTGTTGAGCCTCGAGCCTTTCTCATTTGATGATCATGTTACAAGCCTTTACCAATTTGATCATGACCCTCTCTTGGCACCCGAGCTTTCCTTAACATTCTTGTGAAATATTTGGCTAAAAACGTATGTTTGGAGGAGAGACAAGGAGCTTGAAAAAGGTATCAAGGCATAAAAAGAGAAAATAAAAAGATGACAATAAAAGGCAAGAAAAGAAAAGAGCAAAAAGAAAAATACAAAATAGTGAATAAGTGGAAGAGTTGAAGGGATTCAAAGAGAGGTAATGATCCCAAACATGAAGAAATCAAAGAGGGAGAAAATGAATGTAATGATCAAGAAAGAGTGATGTTAAGTCTCTCTAGTTCCTCGAGGAAAATAAAGTGCCTCAAAGAATTGGCAAAGTGTGAGCCGATAAATGAAAAATAGAGTGCTTAATGAAAAGTGTAACAACTCACCCATATTGCATCCAAACTTAATCCAAAAGCCTTCATCACATCCCGAAAGAAGTCCTATTTGATTTCAAGCCGAGTGAGCTTATATTAGAGGTGATCTACATGAGGGGCAAGCCTATGGTACTCGAAGCTGTACTTGCGACATTCTATTGAGAGAGATAAGTGAACCTTTCATAAATTTTTGTTTTGAGTGCTAAAATACTTAAGTGATCAAGGCAACTGGAAAGTATAGGAGGAAGAGTTTGGAGCCCACCATGACCTACATGATAGAGCAAGAGTCCTTGATGAGTAAAGTCAATTTTTGATGCTCAAATATCACTTTAGAACTATATGTGCATAAATGTTTAACTTATCGCCTTGATGATAATACATGGGTAATGTAGGTAATTGTTGGTCCCAACTGATGTGTGGATGGCTCACCTTAGTCTCAACTGGGCTCGGTCGTTGCCGAACGAGATACCCTTGCCAAGGAGCTTAAATCGCCCAAGTCAATGGCGGAAATAACCAGGGCCGATGATGAAGAGATGGTGGCCCAGTAAAAGCTGACCCTGAGGCAACCCAGGACTGCCTGAAAGTTATTGCCGATTACGTGAAGTGGCAGTCCCGAAGGGAGGCTCTCGAGAAAGTTCATGCCCGGGGTTTCGACTTATCGATCGAGATCGAAAACGTTAAGAGGATCCAGGCCGAGGCCAAGAAGTTTGCATATCCCGAGGATGAGGAAGGCTCTGAGGGTTTCGGTGGATCCGAGGGTGGAGAAGACCCCGATGGCCTCGGTGATGAGGCGGGCTCCGGTGAAGATCAGGCTTAGGTGCCTTGTAGATTTTTTTAATTTTTTGTATTTTTGTATATTTTGTTAAGGTCGTTTGGCCAAAGAAAAGATCTTTATATATATATATATATATATATATATATATACAAGGCAAAAATTAGGCATTTACAATTTTCAAGTTTTGTTTCTTTTGCTTTTTTCTTTACGATAGCAAAGATTTCAAATGCCTTATCACGTAGTAATAAGGTCTTGTTCGGAGTTTCGAACAAGGCTTGTTCTCGATGTGATTTTGTTTAGAACTCGTGGAGGCTTGGTATGAACAAAAGCTTTCCCTAAAGTGCTTACTTATAAGTTTTAGATTATAATTTTGCCGAGGGTAGCCTTTGAATCGGTTTGAAAATTTAAAGGCCTTATATTTTGGTTACGGGTTTCGGACGTCTCCAAGCCGTTTCTAAGATGGCCTTAGCCTTTTACATTTGGGTATTGCCGAATAGGCTTATTACCCCGGGTTTTGATACCCGAGTCATACGGGCTTGCCCAGGATGACAGTCCCCGAGTGGGGTGATCCCAACTGATGTGTGGATGGCTCACTTTAGACTCGCTGAAATGACCCTTAACTTTTGGAGGTAGGAACTAATTTATTTTCTTGAGCACAAGCAAAGACTTAAGTTTGGGGGAGTTGATAAGTGGGCCAGGGTGACAAGATCGAATGTAGCCGCTCTTCGGGCTGATGAATCATCGGTGCATGTCTTTGACATTCGTCGCATTATCGCACGAACCCCTTTGCATCTTTTTCCATGCCGATCTAGTAGTATCTGGCTCTGATTATCTTACAAACCAATGATTAGGTACCCTGAATGATTTCCGTAAGTGCCCTCGTGAACTTCCCTCAAAACATACTCGGTATCTCCCGGTCCCAGACATATTTTGAGTGGGCCATCGAATGTTCTCCTGAATAAGGTGTTGTCTTCGGACAAGCTGAACCTGGCCGCCTTCGTGCGCAGAGCTCTCTATTCATTAGGGTCCGAAGGTAGTTTTTCGGTCTTCAGGTAATCTATATACTTGTTTCTCCAATCCCAAGTTAAGCTTGTCGAGTTTATTTTGGTGTGGACTTCTTCCACTACCGAATTCATGAGTTGTATGATTGTTCCTGAATTTAATTCATCATCATCAACCGATGATTTTTGACGAGCTCAAAACACGCACTTAAATTGTGTTGGCTAGTCAAAGATAGTATATATTAATTATCGTCTCCACAGGGATTGGGATTAAATAGTGTTTGAATAATCTCCAGTTGATTACTATCCAGGAAAATTAACACTTGGTTGGATATCTATTACTACGATTAACTATTGAAGTTCAAGCAAATAACGATTTATCACTAAAATGAGTAAGTGAGCACGAAGAAATATTTATGAGAAAAATAAAGGTAATTGACTAGATAGGTGCGAGATAACTGACTCGGAATCCAATTCTTGAGTTAGTTCACTCTAGAATACGATCGATTCTTACGAATTCAACCGATTATCAGATTACACTTGAAGCTAATATTCCTTTTTCAATTAAACACTAGTTTCTCATGAATATTCCCTATTTTCTCGACAAACTTCTCTTTCGATTAAAACAAATATTAAATAACTCCACAATACAAATCAAGATCCATCAATTAATTCTAGCAAGTATCAAGAATCGAATCCCTAATCAAGTTATTGAAACACCATATCTATCAACACCCAAATAGAAATAACTCCATAACAATGGAGTAGGATATCTCAAATAAGTTTAAGAACAAAGAAAACATCAATACAAACTCTCGTATTGCACCGATTTTAGATTGAAATCTTGATGAATTCTTGAGTCTTCTCTCTTGGTGGCTCTCTAATCTTCTCCAGGTCAAAAGATACTAAAAATGGGTATTTTTGTTGCATTTAAACCGAAGTCCAAAACAACCCCTGGACGAAACTACCTTTATTTAGCGGAAATGGAGAATACTCTAAGGGTTTTGGGCTACCGCGATGCGGCGCGCCTGTGACAATTTCTAGAACAAGTTGCAAAAACATTTCTAAGCACATTTTGTACTGCCGCACCACCCCATGCTGCGCGACAGTGCATTTTTCTTAGAGTTATTTTGTTTCTCCAATTTTTGACATCCGAACTTGATCTTCGACCCCCGAGCGTGATCCCGACTTAATTTCTTGGGCTTCTACTCAGAATTCAAAGCTTCAAATAGCTCAGATTGGCTCCATCATAGCTACATAACTCGGAATCACCCCTATAAGGCATAAAAAGCCCAATAAGTACAAAAACACTACACTTAAACCATTGCTCGTCCTCAAGCAATCAAACTGCACTTCACATGGTGACTACCTCTTTATCAGACAACTTCCCTTACGCATCATACCAATAATATTTAACATAGACTAAGCACTCTAATGTAACATCCTTGTCTCGAAATGTTTGACTCACAAGTACCACGCATTTTTCTCAATCTGCTCACTTACTCTAATATAGAGGTCAAAGACTTTACCTTACCTTCATAAATTATGTGCCCTCACACAAAGAAGAGAGAGTAGTTCCACACACAACAAAATTCAAGACCACATAGGAACTCAAGATAGAAAGAATTAACTCAATCTCAGAAATGAAATTCATGCGCCACAAAGAATGTACCATAAGCTTGTCCGTAGTGTACTACTCTACTAATTAAGCTTATTTGGTTGTAATGTAGGCTACGGGACGGTTAAGATACATTTGGATATAATGACTACACTTCCCTAAGCCCTTTAATACATACGATTGACCGTTCAATACCCCACACTTATGTCAAACCATAACTCCACCTTTATATCAATATACGTCAACTCCCAACTTTCTTAAGCACAAATACATCAAGAGTTACCACTATCAATGACTATTCTTTTTTAATTTTTTTTAATATCATAATACCCCCTCGATTGGGAAAGTCGAAGCTAGCTAGACAATGAAAACCAAATAAACAATTAAATCAAATTACAAATAGCATTACATAGGGGAAGAAACTCACCCCACACTTAAAGATTTCATTGTCCTCAATGAAAATGACTAAATAAAAGAAAAAAAGTGAAAAGCTAACTCCTTGAGGCATGTGGCCAGTCTTCATCACCACCTTCAAAGGTGCGGAGATACTCTTCATCATCAGAGGGAATGGAGTTGACATCTTCGTCCGGTGGTATCTGTGCCCCATTGGCTAAGCCCAGCCACTGCTGAGTGACTGTAGAGAGGGGATGGTCCTCATGTAATTCTGCCACATCTCTAATTGGGCGTAGGCGCATATATGCAAATAGCAGCTGTAGTGTCTCCTCCACACGAATAAATCATTGGTAAACATTAACGGCAGCAGCAGGTAGGTCCGTCACAACTGTAATATCAAAAGGTCGAATAAGCCGCATCACCTGAATAGTCCTGTCATAATGGAATTCCTCCTCTATATAGTGTGCTCGAGCATAATCTTACCCATATCAAGCTTAATCCGAGTCAAAAGAGCATAGATTTTACACACTTTAATCCTTGAGACATCAGTATCATTCTGAGTAGGCATGATCTTTGCATTTATCAACCTTAGCAGAACTCGGGCGGGACGCTGGAAATAACATTTTCAAATCTTTGTGGAATTCATAATCATCTCGTGACCAGGTTGCAAGAGAACCCATGCTACACAGCTGGTGTCTAATATAAATATATGGTGGTCGACGCATCAGCCTTCTGAATAAATGATGTGAATGCTCGGTGAACCCCATAGTTTGGTTGATTACTCGTGAAGAGAATGTAATTATTTTGCCATGCATTTGGACTTCGTATATAGTATCTAAGCTGGCCTCAAGTTGCAAGTTTGCATAAAATTCCTTAACCATGTTCACATTAACCGATTCACCGGGACGGAAAAAAGTTTCAAAACCCAAGTACCTGATGTTGTTGTAGATCGACGAGTACTTTCTTACACGCTTTCCATCGTCGATCCCCACTTCTGTGTTAGGACTTATTGCCGGAACAAAGGTCCGGAACCATTGCCTAGCATGAGCTGGCATAACCCTGATGCCGTATTTGCAGTCTAGCACTAAATCTGTATCTGGTCGATGCACTCATCTTCCTCTTCCACCGGGTCATGGCATTGTGCCCGTCTACCTCCTCACTGGCTACTAGAGGCAGCTTCTGAGGAACCTTTGTTGGAATATTTTCTAGGGCGTTGAGACATTGTACCTGCAAAATACGAACAACCATAGCCAAAATTCTTAAAGCAAAACAAGACCAACCAATGTAACCACCCCGTACTTATGTTTTTGGCATATTCATAGTACCTATGTTTTTGGCATATTCATAGTCATAATGTATATCGGAAACTAAGACTACCCTTTTTTTCTTAAACACGTAATGCCTTGCCAAACAAACCCCACACTTACCACTCATGATAGTGAGACTACATTGCCACAGACTATGCTAATCCAATACAAGCACACAACACTTTCGTAATTGCTTAAGAAGTTCTACTAATTGATTACTACAAAACTCATAAATCAAAAAGTATTACCACACAGAACACACAAAGGCTAACATGTTAAAGGTTAACAAAATAAGCATGACCGCCCTCTCCACTCTTATTGTCAAGCCTTACCAAATTTGTATCCCCCAAATTAAGCTCAATTTTCCTTGTGGCATTTCATCAAATACAAGGTAGGCAACAAATATACATCACTATTGCAACTCTGATTATTGAAAGGTTACTCCTTAAATACATCAATCAACCACCCTACAACAATCATAACACCACCTAAGGGTGACAATAGCAAGATACCACCAAAAACCTTAGCAATTTTCGGCCATATAGGCTACCACACTAAACCCCATCGCAGGGAAAAGAAAAAAAATAAACTTTTCAGCACCATCACATCTCATAACAAAAGGATTACCTCTAATTATAAGAAAATTGAAAAACACACAATTTTATGTAAGATATTCATCCATAAAATGAACCTTAGCAAAAAGAATTTGAAAAACTAGCTAGGGTTAGGGTATGAACTCAACAACTTAGATTACAACTAAAAGAAAGTAGACGAGAAGAGAAACTTACCTTGACAAGTGATGTAGATGGGAAAAATTTGGAAGAATGAAGGGATTGGGTAAGCTAGAGGAATTTTTAATGTGAGTGAGAGAGAGAGAGAGAGAGGAGTGAGAGATGTGAGAAAAGGGTTTGTGAATTCGGATATAAAAGAAAAAAAAACAGAAAGAAAAATAAAAAGAATTTGTGCTACCGCGTTGTTGGGTGCGGTGCCCAATGTGGCGCGGTAGTGTGTATTTCCAGTGTGATTCCAAAAACACGTTAGGCAAGGATTTTGGCATGGCGCGTCTCCCCAGGCGGCGTGCGAGGCCAATTTTCTTAGAGTTTCAGAAACTTTTGAGATTTAGGCCACGAGTTGCATCCCGACTCTATTATGTACTTATTTTCTATTTAATTTATGCTTATACCTACCAAAACAAGTACCGAAATTCCTAAACTCTGAAAATCTTGCAAAACAAATGTTTAACTATTCTACAAACGCAAGAAAACTGATTAGAAGTAGTTCTGAGTTATAGTCGTCAGCTTGACTCTATCACTTATGCTCAATTGATCACGATGCTGGAAGATTGCTTGTCAAAGCCTCCAACAACGTATTGTTTTAACCTGTACCCATTCACCTTAAAGCTTACATTCCCTCCTTCATCCTAAATTTCAATAGCATTGTACGGTGAGACATGTTTCACCACATACAGACACGTCCATCTTGATTTGAATTTTTTGGGGAATAATCTAAGTCTACTATTGTATAGTAAGACTTTGTCTTCATCCTAAAATTCCATTGGCTTAATCAGACGATCATGCCACCTCTTGGTCTTTTCTTTAAAGATACGCGCATTTTCATACGCGTCCAGTCTAAACTCCTCTAATTCGTTCATATGCGCCAACCTGTATTTACCTGCAAGACTAAGATCGAGATTAAGCGTCTTAATAGCCCAGTAAGCTTTATGTTCTATTGCAACAGGTAGATGACACGATTTTTCATAGACTAATGTGAATGGTGAAGTCCCTATGGTTGTTTTGAATGCGGCTCTATATGCCCATAGAGATTCTTCCACTTTTACAGACCAATCCTTGCGAGAAGCATTAACCGTCTTTTCAAGAATTCGTTTCATTTCATGGTTAGATACTTCAAATTGTCCACTAGTTTGGGTATGGTATGGGGTTCCTGTTTTATATGTGACCCCATAATTGGAAAGTAGTGTAGCAAATTATCTGTTCACGAAGTGTGACCCATTGTCACTGATGATCACTCGAGGTGTCCCAAATCGGGTAAAGATATTTTTTCGTAAGAACTCACATGCCACCCGAGCATCATTGGTCCTAGTAGGAATTTCTTCGACCCATTTAGAGACGTAATCAACATCTACTAGGATATACTCATGTGAAAAAGACAATGGAAACAGACCCATGAAGTCAATGCCCCAAACATAAAATATTTCACATACCAGAGTGGATTTTAGTGGCATCCCATCCCTCTTGCTGATGTTACCTGTCCTTTGACACTTGTCACATGCAGCTACCTATGCCCGAGTGTCTTTATACAAGGTCGGCCAAAAGTAATCGGCTTCCATGACCTTTGCTGCAGTGCAATTCCCACTATAGTGTCCTCCAGCTACTCCATCAAGGCAGTGAGATAGAATGCTTGCCATTTCGCCTTCAGGCACACATATTTGAATCACACCATCTGCACACAGTTTAAATAAGAAGGGGTCATTCCAAAAATAATATCTTACCTCGCCTTGCAGCTTCTTTTTCTGATCTGAGGTTAAGTCATATGGTAGCCACCTACTATCCAAGAAATTGGCTATGTCGGTGAACCATGGTGGTCTATCGGAGACTACTGCAATGAAAAACTTCTGCTCATCTGGGAACTCTTTTCGGATGTCCACCGCTGCAACAGGTGGTTTCTCCAATCGCGGTAGGTGGTCAGCCACTTGTTTTTCCGTGCCCTTCCAGACGTTGATTTCTAGATCAAATTCTTGCAGCAACAATACCCACCGCATCAGACGCGGTTTGGAATCTCTATTATTCAGCAAATATTTCAGTGCTGAGTGATCAGTATGCACTATTACCTTGCTTCCCACCAAATAGTATCTGAACTTATCAAAAGCAAAGACTACTGCAAAGAACTCCTTCTCTATGGTAGCATAGTTCACTTGAGCATCATTCAAGGTTCGGCTTGTATAGTAAATGGATCGGAACAGTTTATCTCTCATCTGCCCCAGCACTGCTCCTACTGCCATATCACTAGCATCACACATTATCTCAAAAGACTCACTCCAGTTAGGAGTCACCATTATGGGGGAACTCACTAGCTTTTTCTTGATCAGTTCAAATGCTCTGAAACACTCCAAATCAAATATAAATTTTACATCCTTGGCATGTAATACAGTCAAGGGCTTGGTAATGCTGGAAAGATTCTTAATGAACCTTCTATAGAAACTAGCATGCCCCAAAAATATTCTGATGCTCTTCACTAAGGTCGGTGGCGAGAGCTTGGCTATCACATCTACTTTAGCTCTATCAACTTCAATATCTTCAGTTGTGACTTTATGGCCCAAGACTATCCCCTCCTTAACCATGAAGTGACACTTTTACTAGGTAAATGTCCTCACATCGTTTCAGAACAAGTTCGAGGTTCCTCAAGCAATCTTCAAAGTCATCTCAAAATAGAATAAAATCGTCCATGAACACCTCCAGATACTTCCCATTCAAATTTGAAAATATTGACATCTTGCATTTCTCGAAAGTAGCTGGTGCATTACATAGTCCGAAAGGCATTCTCCGGTATGCAAAGATTCTGGACGGGCATGTAAACATGATTTTCTCAACATCCTCGGTAGCAATGGGTATTTAATTGTACCCTGAATATCCATCTAAGAAGAAGTAACATCTACGCCCCGCCACCTTCTCCAACATCTTATCAATGAAAGAAAGATGGAAGTGATCCTTCCTTGTTGCATCATTTAATCTTTGGTAGTCAATGCAAATCCTCCAGCCAGTAACTGTTCTGGTAGGAATTAGCTCGTTGTCCACGTTTCTTAGCACCATCATGCCCCTTTTTTCGGCACAACCTATACAGGGCTGATCCATAGACTGTTAGAGATGGAAAATATTATACCTGCATCCAACAGATTGAGTATCTCTTTTTGAACCACCTCCTCAAGATTTTTGTTCAATTTGCGCTAGGGACGCACCACTGGTTTACTCCCTTCTTCTAACGGGATCTTGTGCATGCATATTGCAGGGCTGATCTCCTGAATATCGGTTATACTCCAACTGATTGCCTTTTTATGCTTCCGTAGTAAATCCACAAGCATGTGTTCCAGTTCACCTGTCAAATCAGTAGTAACAATCATGGGAAAATTGTTAGTCTCCAAAAAAGCATATTTCAAATGTGTCGGGAGTACTTTTAATTCCAGCTTCGGCTTGCTCTTTTCTTTCTCGAATTATTCTTCATCTACCACCTGGTTCTCATTTTCCTGCGCCTCAACTTCCTTCTTGATCTCAGGATCTTCATCCTCTGTTGTGCTTGATTGACTAATGCATCTCTCTAGTGAGTCACCTACCAACTTATCCAGTTTGTGTTGTTCAGCTAACTATCTCTCCACATCTAGCTTGATACAAGCATAGGCAAATGCCTCATCACACGGGTATTCCATCATTCGCTTCATTTGAAATACCACTTTTTCATTTCCCACTCGTAGCATGAGTTGCCCCTCGTATATATCAAGAATAGCCCAGCCAGTGGAAAGGAATGGTCTTCCCAGGAATAGAGGTACCTCCTTATTCACTTCCATATCTACCACAATGAAGTCTACTAGGAAATGAAATTTGTCTACCCTTACCAGAATGTCCTCAATTATTGCCTCTGGTATGATCGTGGTGTGATCAGCCAGTTGTAAGGATACTGGCACAGATTTAATTACTCCTAGACCTCTTTCCAATTTCTTGAACACCGATAATGGCATCAAGTTAATGGATGCACCTAAATCACACAAGGCTTTGTCAGAATTTTTGTTACCCAACCAGCAGGGTATAGTGAAACTGGCAGGATCCTCACACTTCTTAGGAATTTTGTTCTGTAGAATGGCACTGCAATGGGCATTGAGTTTGACCACCTTCGTTTCCTCAAGCTTCCTTTTGCTTGAAAGGATTTCCTTCAGGAATTTTACATAGGCTGGCGTTTGTGTGAGCACATCCATGAACGGGATGTTCACATACAACCGTTTTAGCATATCCAAGAACTTCCCAAAGCATTTGTCTAATATCTCTCGCTTCATCTTTTGAGTAAAAGGTAACAATGGCATGTTCTTGCTTTCCTCAACTACGTTATTCACCTTCTACTTATCAACATCCTTACTACTTACATTCTCCTTGGGTAAAGGCTCACCGATTTTCTGTTCATCGTCTATCTTGGTTGAGTTGATCTCCTTCTCATCCCTTGGTTTTGCCTTTGGCTCTACTGATGTTTTTCCTCTCCTGAGAGACACAACTTTGATTGTCTCTTTTGGATTCTTTTTAGTGTCTGCCGGCAAAGTCCCGGCGCCCTTTCTCAAAACAATGTTGCAAGCTGCCTCATTTATCTTTCCAGATTTCGGATGGATGTGCCTTGCTCCCTGATAGCGATCCCTTGGATCTCAAGTTTTTCATCGGATTTATTTATAAATTCCCTCATTAGATCTTCTAAACTTGAGTTGTTGGGCTGTGGAGGTTGGTATGGTTGCCTCTGTTAAGTTTGGAAACCAGGAGGTCCTTGCACTAGTGCTCTGAGATTTTGCTACTGCCGTGAGTTCAAACTACCAGCTGAAGAACTCCATGAAACCCTGGATGTCTATGTCCCACAAAATAGAAATTATTACCTCCTTGGTAGTTGCCTCTGTTGAAGTTCCCTACAACATTGACTTCATCAGCTGTAGCTTGACACTCATGTGTAGGGTGTCCCAATCCACATAAGTCACATGCTATTTGCGGATCACTTTGTACCATAGCTAATGTCTACTTTATTATCTCCTTATCCATTGTGTCTAGCTGGGGTTACATAGATGTGTTAGAGTCTGCCTGGTGAACCCCAACTGACTTTCTTCTATTATTACTCTCAGTCGGCCACTGGTTAGCATCCTCAGATAATTCATCAATGATTAAGACAACCTCCTCTGGTGTTTTTTTCATTATCGAACCTTTACATGCAGTGTTCAGAGTTAATCGCGAGGACGGTGTCACGCCATCCGAAAAATCTTGGAGTTGCATCCACAAATCAATTCCATTGTGCTGATACTTTTTGAATCTCCTTGAATCGTTCCTAAGCTTCAAAAACCGTTTATGTCTCCTTCTGGAAGAAATTATGAATTTCTCTTCTGAAATTTCCTATTTTTTCAGCCGAAAAGTATTTCTCAAGGAACTTATTGGTCATATCTTCCCATGTCCTTATAGAACCTACAGGTAAGCTGCGAAGTCATTGTTTCGCGTCATTCTTCAGTAAAAAAGGAAATGCCCTTAAGTAGATAGCATCCTTTGATACTCCATTGTATTGGAAGGTGTTCATGGTATCGTCGAAGTCCATCAAGTGAGTATTAGGATCTTCGTTCATCTTCCCTCTGAAAGTGCAATTATTTTGGATGGTTTGAAGCAAGCCTTGCTTCAATTCGAAGTTGTTTATTGCTATGGGTGGAGGTCTGACACTTGACATTCTTTGATTATATACGTGCCTAGCATAGTCACCCAATGATCTTCCCGGTCGGGGTATTGTATTCTCGAACTGGTCTTCGACCAAAGGTCGGTTTAGATTGAACCTTCGACCCCCATTTAGTTCGACAGTTTCATCAGCAATTCTCCGTGCAGCTTCTTGTTGTGCTGCCTCCCTTGCAGCTAAGTCTACTCCTTCATTATCCTCATTTGCCATGGTTCCTTGAGTTGAGGTTTATCCCAAATATTTTTCTATTAATTCTCTTTCCTTTCTCAGATGTCGCAGGTGTTTTTCAATTCTGGTTCGTACGGTATCACTTCCGTTGAAGAGGATCGAATCATACACCAGAAAAATCAAAATTTGTACCATGCGCGCAGGTGAGAAAAATGTGAATACACTAAAGTAAAAATTAGTTTCTGAATTAGTACTACAAATTATTTTTAACACTATCGATTGCAGTTCCCCGGCAACGGCGCCAAAATTTGATGAGTGCAAAACACGCACTTAAATTGTGCTTACTAGTCAAAGATAGTATATATTAATTATCGTCTTCACGGGGATAGGAATTAAACAGTGTTTGAATAATCTCCAGTTGATTACTATCCAGGAAAATTAACACTAGGTTGGATATCTATTACTACGATTAACTATTGAAGTTCAAGCAAATAACAATTTATCACTAACATGAACAAGTGAGCACGAAGAAATATTTATGAGGAAAATAAGGGTAATTGACTAGATAGGTGCACGATAACTGACTCGGGATCCAATTCTTGAGTTAGTTCACTCTAAAATATGACTGATTCTTACGAATTCAACCGATTATCAGATTACACTCGAAGCTAATATTCCTCTTCGATTAAACACTAGTTTCAGTAATTAACCCAATTGCAGCATAGTAAATAATTGCAAGAATAAAAAATGATGTTTATGATCTAAAGGGTAATTTCTCACGAATATTCCCTATTTTCTCGTTCAATCAACAATTCAATAGGCTCCTTCGATTACTTATTTGAATCATGAACTTAAACTGGAGCATAACATGTGTAGAAATTTAATATCAAACTTCTCTTTCGATTAAGCAAGATACTAAATAACTCCACAATATAAATCAAGCTCCATCAATTAATTCTAGCAAGTATCAAGAATCGAATTCCTAATCAAGCTATTGAAACACCAAATTTATCAACACCCAAATGGAAATTACTTCATAACAATGGAGTAGGATATCTCAAATACGTTTAAGAATAAAGAAAACATCAATTTTTAAAGATTTGATACAAACTCTCATATTGCACCGATTGTAGATTTAAATCTTGATGAATTCTAGAGTCTCCTCTCTTGGTGGCTCTCTGATCACGCCCAACTATGCCTTATAAAAAGGATTAAGCGGTCATTGCAAATATAATCTGGTTTACAAGTCCGAAGTCGAATCCCACAAAGAACTAAGGCTTAGGTACAGTTGTTCAATATTGCTAAGAAACACAATCCAAATAATTTCCTAGTTATAAAGATTATAATGTTTATTTCTAACTAATTAACTAACAACTATTATAAAGCAATAAAATTATCAACTAACAAGGATGAAATTTGAGACAAGACTAAGGAGGTATAGTGTTATGATTTTCTCAATTGTCGGAATCCTTCCCGCTACACCTTCTATAATTTCGCCTAAGTATTCTCTACAGATCGTGAGTATTTTGGGTGACATAGCTCTCTCTTGAGCAACTACCACATATTCTCTCGAACTACGCTAGCTGGCACTAATTTACCGCTCACTACGATCGCACCAAGGTTTCGTTATCTCTAATCCCACCTTTAAACCCTCTGTATCGATCTCTAAACTACGTTAGGAGTGGTGTTGTTCAACAACTACTTAAATGTATACTCTCTCTCGAGTAATATACACACTAAATAGGCACAGTTAATTAAGAGCTCTTCAATTAACAACAATGAAAATATAGTTGAACAAGTAGAGAAAAATCAAAGGCTCAATTATATAAAAACATAACAAGAATTTATCCTACAAAAGGTTCTATCAAAACTCTAGATAACAAATTAGCTATTCATAATAGTATGCAAAACTACAATACTAGAATTCATAATCAATAATGAAAATAGGAAGAAGGAAGTGAAAAACTCATAGAAGAAATCTCTGTCTTGCTCCTGGTGTGTTCTTGCCTCCTTAGGTCGAAATCTCATCTCCAAAAATGCCCCATTTGGTTGAATCTACACTAAAATCGGCTCCTCTTGTGCTTGGCAGTCTTTTTCTTCTCCAAAATCATGTCCAACCCTAGAATAACTCCTTTGGGGAGTATTTATGTCAATTCCCCGGTCCAAATTCGGGTTTAGGTCTTTTAACCCGCGATTTTTAATTACCGTGATATAGACCTCGCGAAGCCTAGTCTGTAGCGTGGTCGACCTGGATATAGACCTCGCGAAGCCTGGTCTATTGTACGGTCGACCAGGCTATAGACCTCGCGAAGCCTGGTCTATAGCGCGGTCGACCAGGCTATAGACCTCGCGAAGCCTGGTCTATAGCGCGGTCGACCTGGCTATAGACCTCGCGAAGCCTGGTCTATAGCGCGGTCGACCTGGCTATAGACCTCGCGAAGCCTAGTCTGTAGCACGGTTTGGGTACTTGATGCTTTTGGCTCTTTTCTTGCATTTTTTGTCCACGTTTTGTGCAACTTTCATTCGATGATTCATTCAGATGTTCCTACACATAAAACAACACAATTTAACGAAATTGTCGCACAATAACTCACTAAACCAACAAAATATTTGGCGAGTAATGTGCTAAAAGTATAGCATTTTGGCCTAACATCACCACCCCATACTTAAATGTTGCTCGTTCTCGAGTCAACCACCAATTTCTAGAGCACTTTTATTTTCTTTTAGCACATACGAAGCACAACATACCTAAGACTATGGTTGATAGCAACAATTAAACTTTAGCATATGCCTTCAAACTTCCCTTTACTTTATGCCATACTTCAAAATTTTATTCAACAAAAAGACAATATGTTTATAACAATCCTAACCTCACAAACCGACTCAATGACACAATGCATTCATGGCTTGAACACTAATCATCATAGAAAAATCTAATAAAGTCACCTATCCCTTGTGAAATTATGTGCCCTCACAACAAGAACAAGAGAGTAAGTTGAATCCACTCATTCGAATCAAATGCTCAAAGTACCAAGAACAAGAGAGTAAGAAGTCACATGCATGCGCAAAGTACCATAGGATTGTCTATTATGTAAACCTCTACTAATGTAAGCTTGCTCGATATAAAATCAATTAGAACTTTTTATGGATGTAATGTGGACTAAAGGACGGGTAGGATAAATTTAGGAATAGTGACTAACCCTCCTAAGCACTTTAACACATCACAAAATTAATTATAAGCGCATTTTTCTTCCACCCAAGTGCAATTTCACAAACAATTTCATCCCCAAAGTATTTCCTCTTTCTTTAAGAACTACTTAATTAATACACAATAGTAAGGACAAGATATGCGTATTTTCCTTTGCTACATATTTTTTTTCTTTTCAACAATATTCTTTTTTTTTTATTCTACCATTCCCGCTAGTGGTGTATTTCTTACAATACAAGTGCACCTTTCTTTCTTTCATTGGTTCCACTCAAAAGCCATCCAAGTTCCATCATTACTTCTTTTACCGCTCATTTTATAATTAAAGTACTTTAAGTGGTAAAAAGATCAAAATAATGATAATTAAGAATAAAGGGTATAGGCTTGTAATGTGATTTCCAAATAAAAGTTTATAGGCTCAAAAGGGTTGACTAGGGATAATTTTTATTGTGGTAAGCATTAAGCTCAAACAAATCGAAGAAAGTCTAATATCATTTTTCAAACCGAGCAAAACCTAAATTTTTGCTTCAACTCATATACCGGGCGAGTTCTAAACTCTAATGCAATAACATATACATATAATTTCTCACCACATATGGCACATGACTCACTAAGGATGGTTCCGTTTCAATTCTCAAACAATTATAAGTATTCACGGAGCCACAAAATATTAAGCATTAAGCACAAAGTGAAACAAGCCAAGAAAACGAGATATAGGCGTTAATAAACATGCTATCTAACTCAACAAGGCATCATAATCAACTTAATATCATAGGGAAGGTAATACACATGCTAGAGCCTAAATATGCTACTATCAAACAAGTCAAAAGGACGACTAAAAATTTCATCTTCCTTCTTTTATTCCCTAAATCCTAATCTACTCTAAAAATGTATTAAAAAAAACAAAACTACTACCCGGTTCAACTACATCCAGTGAAAAAGAACCGAGGCATAAAGAAAAACCACGAGGGATCATTACTACCTAAAATAATAAACAGACATTTTTTTTTCTTTTGGATTTTTCTGTTTTTCATTTTTTTTTTGTCGGACTTTAAACCATCAAGAAAATTGTCTAGGATACCCATCGTCGGGAAAATTGTGGATTGTCCTCGCGAAGCCTGGTCTATAGCATGGTCGACCTGGCTATAGACCTCGTGAAGCCTGGTCTATAGCACGATCAACCTGGCTATAGACCTCGCAAAGCCTGGTCTGTAGCACGATTTGGGTACTTGATGTTTTTGGCTCTTTTCTTGCATTTTTTGTCCACATTTTGTGCACTTTCATTTGATGATTCATTCCGATATTCCTATAAATAAAATAACATAATTTAGCGCAATTATCGCACAATAACTCACTAAACCAAAAAAATATAGGGTGAGTAATGTGCTAAAAGTATAGCATTTTGGCCTAACATCACTCTTCAATCTTCTCTAGGTCAAAAGATACTGAAAAGGGGTGTTTTTGGTGCATTTAAACCGAGGTCCAAAACAACCCCCGGACGAAACTACCCTTATAGCGGAAATGGAGAATACTCTATCGGTTTTGGGCTACCGCGTCGCATACCGAGCTACGGCGCGCCTGTAAAAATTTCTATAACAGGTTGCAAAAACATTTCTAAGCACATTTTGCACTGCGGCGCCGCGCCTCGCGCCGCCCCATGCGGTGTGGTGCGGCAATCTATTTTTCTTAGAGTTATCTTATTTCTCCAATTTTTGACATTCGGACTTGGTCTTCGATCCCCGAACGTGATCCCGGCTTAATTTGTTGGGCTTCTACTCAGACTTCAAAGCTCTAAATAGCTCAGATTGGCTCCATAATAGCTACATAACTCAGAATCACCCCTATAAGGCATAAAACACCAAATAAGTACAAAAATACTACTAATTAAAGTTTAACACAAGTAAAATGCTGTAATTTGAATGCAATACTACAGCTAAAATACGACTTTCTAGCCTACCATCAATCCTAAGTTGGCAAAAGCACCGGCTTCGCTACTTTGATCTCGAGGTACATGTTGCAAAGTCCATTCCTTGAACTGATGTAACGTCACCTGTAGTTTATCCAGGTACCTTCACATTCATTCCTCTTTGACTTCAAACGTTCCATTGACTGGTTCACCACAAGGAGGGAATCACACTTAGCTTCAATCACCTTGGCTCCGAAGCTTTTAGCCAGTTCGAGACCTGCTATTATGGCCTCATACTTGGCCCCATTGTTAGTCATTTTTACAGTTCTAATAGATTACCTAACTACATTCCCATCGGTGGCTTCAACACGATGCCAAGTCCGGACCCCTTTGCGTTCGAGGCACCGTCCGTAAAGAGGGTCCAAATTCCGAAGGAGGTCCCCGAGTTCAACAACTCCTTCTCGACCTCGGGTATTAGGGCTGGCGTGAAATCTTCCATGAAGTCTGCCAAAATTTGAGATTTGATGGCGGTTCGGGGTCGATATTTGATATCGTACCCGCTGATTTCCTCGGCCCATTTGGCCAATTGTCTCGAGTGTTCGAGCTTATTCATTAACGAGAAGAACCGACGGCTCTTGTTAGATGACCTTAAAATGAATCGGCCCAAAGCGTCTATGCGCCAGGTTAGCCTTTGAACGACCTTGACATTGTCCACCACGGTAATGTCCTCTATGTCATTGATGTTATCTGGATTGATCTCGATTCCCCGGTTAGATACCATGAATACGAGAAATTTCCCAGACCCGACTCCGAATGTACATTTCTCCGGGTTCAGCTTCGTATTGAATTTCTTCAATATGTTGAAGATTTTGCTGCAAATATTTCAAATGGTCATCTGCTCGCATGGACTTAACTAACATATCATCAATGTAAACCTCCATTGATTTTCCTATTTGTTCTTCGAACTTTCGATTTACTAGGCATTGATAAGTGGCACCAGTATTTTTTAGTCCGAATGGAATTACGTTATAGGAGCAGGTGTCGTACTTAGTGATGAAGGACATTATTTCCTGGTCACCCGGGTCCATCCGAATCTGATTATACTCGGAGTAAGAATCGATAAAGCTGAGGATCTTGTGGCCGGCAGTCGCATCGATCATGCGATCGATGTTGGGCAGAGGGAAAGAGTCCTTGGGGTATTCCTTATTCAAGTCTTTATAGTTTACACACATTCTTAATTTATTCCCCTTTTAGGGACTACCACTACGTTTGCTAACCAATCCGGGTATTTAACCTCCCGGATGGACCCTATTTTAAGGAGTTTAGATACCTCGTCTTTGATGAATGCATGCTTAACTTCGGACTGAGACCTCCTTTTCTGTTTGACCGGGTGGAACTTCTGATCGAGGCATAGATTATAGGTAGTTATCTCCGGCGGTATCCTTGTCATGTCGAGATGGGACCAAGCGAACACAATCTATGTTAGCCAAAAGGAAGTTAATGAGTTTTTTCCTGAGCTCAAGATTTAATCCCGTGCCTAATTATACCTAACGATCGGGCATGTGCTCAATCAATATGACTTACTCTAGTTCTTCGATCGTTGATTTGGTGGCGTCGGAATCGTCGGGGACTGATAAGTAGGGATTTTGACTATTTATTAGCGCCTTTTTAGCTTTTGTTTTAGTCTAAAAGCATTGAATTATATTTCTAAAACTAATGAAATAGTGCAAAATTGCAGGAGTGCTCGAAGTTGGGCTCCCGAGATAAAATCTGACTCAAAAAGGAGCAGTTCAAGCACAACGCAATAAAGGGCACAAAAGCACACAATGTGTGGTCTGCGAAAGAAATTCTACGATCGCGAAAGAAATTTTGGACTGCAGAATTCCATCTACGGCTACAAACAAAGAAGAAAAAATCAGCAGAAAATTGTGCCAATTGTGGACCGCACATAAATTGTGCGGCCGCAAAGCTAGGCTAAGAGTCAAAGATCAGAGCGTGTGCAAAAGGACCAAGTCCAGGACCTCAGTGAATTGCGGACCACACAAGAATTGTGCGGCCGCACAAGATTGCCTTGCGGCCGCAACCCTAACATTACGGACCGCAGAAGAGTGCTTTGCGGCCGCAATTCTAAATCAGCGGACCGCAGTGTAGTTGTCGTGTGGCTGCAGTTCAGAAATGTGCGACCGTAGAACTGCAGCTCTTGCAACATGAAGAAGTTTGAGAACCGCACATGGAATTGTGCGGCCGCAGAACCTCGCGAGGGGTATTTTTGTCCGAGATTTTTAGCCTTGTATAAATAGACGAGTTTCACAAAATTAGGTCATGTTTGAACCTCTGAAATTACTATAGCTGTTTTTCTTTGCCATTTTAGGAAGTTTTATTTTTTTTGGTGTATCTACAGTATGAGTAGCTAGATTCTTCTAACCCATTTATGAGTAGCTAGATTTCTACTAGGGTTGTGACCCAACCCTAGTGTGCAAAACTTATTTGTATCTAATTTAGTGCATATTTATGATTGAGTGATTATTATTTAGCTTAATTCATGCTTTAATTGTGGAATTAATGGTTGCAAATATTAGTTCATGCCTATTTGACTTAGTCTCTACTTGAGAAATATAGACTTAGTCTAGGATAACTTAGCTAACAAGGAATTGGGTCAATTGAGAGATTGATCATCCCAATTAAAGGGTTCAACCAAGAGATAGTAATAACCCGACTTGAGCTCTTATCAACTGTTTTGAGTTATACTCATTTGGTATTGAGAAAGCTAAATTGGGAAAAATCACTCTCTCACTGAGAGATATTGAGTGGGTAATGATAGCTATAATACACCCCAGTCAACAAAATAAGCATTAAAGTTTTTAATCTCATTAGGCAAACACCTAGGTAATTGTCATAGCCCTAGGCTTTTTATCCATTTGGAAAAAAACCTAAAAAATATTTTTCTCTAGTCTTCCTCCATTATTTTTGCAATCAATAGAGTAAGATTATAAATAGAAAACAAATCTTATTGTGGAAGTGCAATCTAGATAATCAAATCACTCACATCGAAATATATACTCCTAACTCTTATCTTAGCTCCATGTGGATTCAACCCCGACTCTTAGTTGGGTTTCTATTATTGCAAGCGACCGTTTCATACCTATTTTGAGAAGTGCTTTGGACGTGATCAGGGACTATGAAAGATATGGGAACTATGCAGTCATCGTCCTCGTTTGTCCCCTGCTTCTCCGATTCGGTCGGGGCCGGTGTCGGTGATTGCTATTTGGTTCCTTCCTTGGAGATCGAACTTGGATCCTTTGGTGTAGAAAGTGCGGATATTGGGATTACCTCGTCAACCGCGAACATCTCCTTTGCGACCAGTTTCTCTTCGTAAATTGTTTTAATCACTCATAGCGTTGTGAATTTCAACACCTGGTGTAGTGTCGAGGGTTCCGGCGGTGTTTACTGGTAGTGTTATCTCTCCTTTAGTGGTATCATATGCCATGTTGAATCCGAGATTTATCTATGAGTATAGATATTACCAGTGCATCGTTGTGTGGTTGTACGATGCCTTCAACGTCCTCATCGTTGAAAGATAAGGTTCCTTCTGGCACGTAATCTCGTCTATTTTTCTCTAGTTATGGACACTTTGGTGCGCCTTAACATCACCCCTGGGGGGGTGTCGACCACACCGATGATCATGTTAATGACGTCCTGAGTTCTTCCTACTCGATTTGCTTATTAGAGCCCCTATTCCTGAAATGGTTTTTGGCTCGATCGCTCAAGAACACTCGGAGATGTACGTTGTTGAATAACCGGGCTACTTCCTCTCTCAATTATCGGCAATCTTAGGTTTTGTGGCCGTGAGTGCCGTGATACTTACACATTAGGTTGGCGTCCATTTGGGCTGGATCGTACTTTAGAGGTCGAGGCCACTTAGTGTCTTTGATGCATCCGATAGCAGATACGATGGCAGTAGTATCGACGTTGAAGTTGTACTCTGATAACTTTGGCGCTTCCTTAGGCCCGATGGGCATGTCAAAATCGCTTTTGCTCATGAGTCCCCGGCTATTGTGACCTCGATCGCTTTGCTGTTCACTTCTCATAGGATTTCATCCACACACATTGCCTCTTCAGTCCCCACAGTATGGTTTATACCGATCCCTATTTGATCTCGATTCACGATGAATGTCTCTCTTGGGTCTGTCAATAGTTCTGACTGGATAAACGGACCCGGAAGGGGGCCCAGACTGATCATCTTCGATCCTAATTTTTGAGTGATGTCGGTTATGTACGTCGACCCATGTTACAGCCGGATACTCTACCGGATTTTTCTTCAACTATTATAAAGCTAATGAGCCTCGAGCATTGAGTCCTTAGGTGAAGGCCTGAACGGCCCAATCGTATGCGGCCGGAGACATGTCCATTCGTTCAATTTGAAACAGGGACACGAATTCCCTGGGCATCTCATTATCTTTTTGTTTCACTTTGAAAAGGTCTGACTTCCTGGTCTCGACCTTGATGGCCCCAGCGTGTACTTTCACGAAGGAGTCTGCAAGCATAAGAAACGAGTCAATAGAATTAAGGGATAAGTTGTGATACCATATCATAGACACCTTCGACAAAGTTTCCCCGTATTTTTTCAGCAGGACGGACTCGATCTCATCCTCCTCCAAGTCGTTCCATTTGATGGCGCATGTGTAGGAGGTCACATACTCATTTGGGTCAGTTGTTCCGTTGTACTTAGAATTTTCAGGCATGCAGAACTTCTTTAGAATTGGCTTCAGAGCCACATTCGGAGGGAAAAGTTTCTGAACAAACTTCTTGGAATCAAGACCCTTCAATAATGGTCGTGCTCATTGGATTTGGTCGACCTTGGAATAGTAGGTTTTTATCTTTTTGTCATTGGCCTCGATTTTCTTCTCCCGATTCTACCCGTTTTGTCAGTTCCTCGAGCATTTTTATGATCTCGGAGTTAGTCCCGGGTTCAGCTTCACTCGGCCTCTCTGTAATTGGTTCGTTTCTGCGAGTGATTTTCTTGGATGGCTCGGGCTCAATTCTGCTGGGGGCGCGTCTTTGGTTCTACATCTGGGCTATCGCTGCCCGTTGGGCTTGCAGCATTTTGAAGATCACTTGCAAGTTGATCCCATCTCCTTCACTATCGTGTGTATTTTGATCTACCGATCGAACTCCCCCGCGGACGTTGTTCTCAGTATCGGTAGGCAGATTCGTATTGAAGGCCACATGTGAGTTAGCGTCGATCGAGTCTGCGACCAGAACTCCGTTGGGATCGACAGGGGGCACCTCGTTACTGGAAACCATATTGTTGTTCTCGCCGTGGTGACCGGACTCAGCATTCACGTTTAGAGGTGCAGATTGAGAGTTCGACATTTTGAACTTTGACCTGAAATTGAAGACACTTCAAAGAACTAGTGTAAAATAGGGTGCGTTAAGGATATGTGGATTAATTCGATACAAAGGATAAATTACGTTAGATTAAACAAATAAAGATATAGAAAACTCAAACCACGCGAGAAGGATGATTCCAGTCTTGATAAAATATCCACCCTCGATCCGAATTCACAATGGCTAGCACTGATGAACAAGAATAAGAACTATGAATAATAGTGAAAATAATAGTATATTGCTTTGGGATGTGTGTTACAATGTGTTCAATGAATAATGAGACTCCCATTTATATAGTAAGAGAGTTTTACCCTAAGTATAATTCTATAAAAGGTAAAATCTCCCGTTTAACTGATTATTGGATTTCCGTCGGTAGGTGTCGAGATATGCGTCGTGATACCCGATTGGTCGCGGATATTACGGTCTTCCGTTTATCGTGTTCAATTGTCCAATAATGCTCTCTGAAGTCTCTTGGGATTTGGACCGATCCCGGGGTCATGGTCTCGATATACTCGAGGGGGGGCGTCGTGCCCACGGTACTTGACTCGATGAGTCCCTTACCTCGATTTTGATTCCTTGTCACCACGTTCCTTACTCGATTTATTTTATCAGAAACCGGGCCAGCTTATGGGTTCGATTTCATCCGTATACACCCCTGGACAGATATAGAGAGGAGAAAAAAATAATAGCGCGTATGGAATCAACAAGGAGTTTGAGTCTTTGAGATCATGAATGCACAATTTAAAATACTAAGTGCTGTTTGTTTGGCTTATCTCTTCCTCGAAACAATTAAGGAATTTTTAGATTTCGAAAGATTACTATCAGTGGAGTGTATAATATTCGGTATACCAGGCTGGATCCGTCATCTAGGTAACAATTGTTAGGAATAGTAGTTTTTATCTTGGTCCACTTGGAAACCAGACACGAATTTCTTACGGATAATTTTGCTTACAAAAATATATTTGACTTTACAAATTAATTAAATTAGTTTTTAAAAAATCATTAGTTGTTGTTACAAATAAGTACAATTTTTTTTCTCCAAAAACTAAATTAGTCAATCCAAATTATTTTCTGACCAATCTAAAACAAAAAGGCCATTAGACGAATATATAATAATTTTGGTTTAATTTGTCAGAGAAGGCGTTCTAAGATTTTCTATGTCTATCGTCTTGACGATGCAAAGATATGTCCCAACAGAGCCTTCCATGAAAAATAAGATTGGACTTAAAAAAGGAAAACATTAACAGTTAAGAATGAAAATATATAATAATCAAATAGCCACACATCAAGTAATTCAAAAACAATAAATTATTAATTCTACAAAAGGACACTTGTAAAATATTATAGATTTTACCATTTAAACAAGTTTTAATAAAAATAAAGTAAACAATAAAAGTGGCTGTGACATATCACAAGAAAATTTTGTGTTACAAAAGCAAATCTGGTTCCTCTTAAATTTTTTCTATAAAGAATTATCATACTCCATTAAAATTTCATTTTTGTTACGTCACTGCACTTTAGGAGAATTCAGCTTTTCACTTAGTTAAACCAATACTAAAACCCTAAATTTTGAGTGAAGTTTTTGCTACGCTCCTTACGCCTATTACCATTTAGACTATAAAGCATAGTTGGGAATTTAAAAATAGGTTACTACTATAATAGATATATTATAGTCTTTAGGCGGACTAAACACACAAGAGAATCCGTCAAAACTCCAAAAGTCCAGCCCACTAACTGACGAATCCATTCCCATGTGAAATATTTTTGTTTCCAATAGTGAGATTATGATCCTTGGGAGTCGTTATAGTATGAATTTGAATGGCCAGTATGGTTTCTTTTCTTCTTTTTTTTCTTTCTTTTCTTTTGCACATCCGATTATGACTTTACTCCATCTTAAATTCTCAGTCATGTTTACCTTTTCAAGAGTCAATTGACAATTGATTGGATAAAATCAGGCATCAGTAAAATTTATTGTGTCTAACTTTTAGAGACAAAGTTACAGAAAAACTATTTGAGGCTATTCCAAATTATATGTTTCTGCCAATGAAAAGAAGACGGGGGGCCATTCCGAATGTATTGCAGTGTTCGTGGTAGAAATAACACCAATTAGCCAATTTAAAGGGCCGCTATTTAGGAATTAGCCAGTGCGTTATAAATTTCAGTTTTTTCAGTTTTTCAGGACAAATATTCTGAGTTGTTCCGAAGTTAAGATTTTAGTTTAAAATTTCAAGACAAAAAAAGTACGGGCTAATCTCTAAATAACATCTCTGAGAATAGTTATCTGTGCACTTGTCCCATGTTCGTGGGCAAGTACATTTTAAAGACCATAAAAACTATAAAATGGGCTTTAGGCCCAATGATCTTGTAATAAGCCCACCTAAATTTCATCTTCAAAATGCTCAAGAATGTGAACTTATGACTAAAGGTATCAAAAAGCCCACCAGTGTATTCATCCAATACAGTCCAAAGATACCCGTAATCCCTTAACTAACCGATTAACACATTTCATTTCCTATTTTTTCTTTTCTTCGTTCTGTTTTGTCACAGATTCTTTGACCCTCCAAATCTAAATTTGTAATTCCCCCACAAGTTGTTCCAATATTAATATAGTGAACCTGTTGAGTACCATGCTGTGAAAATCCTTGATTGCTTTTACTTTCTTGTTATTTTTATTCTTCTTCATTTGGAAAGAAGTATAGGAAGAAGAGAAAAAGAGAAAGAAAAGTTGATATAGAATTGGAGCCAAAACTACTAAATTCTGATGAAAATGTAACAATAAGTCTATAACGGTGGCTCCGCCCCTTGTCACATGGGAGGTACAGCCCAGTGTGTGAGAGGAAACAAAGCAATGAACTTGGCAAGAGAAGAGGGTTGTGAGATAGAGCTGCCCCAGTGCCCAGTTTCCGGAAAAAAATTCCAACTATGCCATGTGAAAAGGAACTAATAAGGCAATCCCAGGGCATGAATAAACTTCCTATGAAATTATCATACACTAATTTGACGTATGACAAGTGAGAAGTCACTAAAAGAGAGATCTTTGGACCAGTAGTCCAAACACCTGCTAGTGTAAAACCAGTTGGTCATAAATGGGTTTTTGTGCGAAAAATGAATGACCAAAATGAAGTTGAAAGATACAAGGCTCGCTTTGTCGCACAAGGATTCTCACAACGACCTGGAGTCGATTATGAAGAAACATATTCACCAGTTATGGATGCCATAACATTTCGATATCTCATCAGTTTAGCCTTACGTGAAAGACTTGAAATACATATGATGGATGTGGTTACAGCTTATCTGTACGGATCACTTGATAATGAGATTTACATGAAAATCCCTGAAGGATTTAAAATGCCTGAAGCATATTCGAAATCTAGGGAAATGTATCCAATAAGATTACAAAGATCTTTGTATGGTTTAAAGCAATCTGGGCGCATGTGGTATAATCGCCTTAGTGAATATTTACTGAAAGAGGGTTACTTAAATGATGTTATTTGTCCATGTATTTTTTTAAAAAAAAATGACATCAGAATTTGTTATACTTGTTATTTATGTTGATGACATAAATCTTGTTGGAACTCCAGAAGAGCTCCAAAAGGCAATTGAATATCTTAAGAAAGAATTTGAGATGAAAGATCTTGGAAAAACAAAACTTTGTCTTGGATTACAAATTGAACATTTAGCAAATGGGATCTTTATGCATCAATCTGCTTATACAGAAAGGGTCTTAAAATACTTTTACATGGACAAAGCGCACCAATTGAGTACACCAATGGTTGTTCGATCACTTGAAGTGAATAAGGACCCGTTCCGACCTCCAGAAGAGGATGAGGAACTCCTTGGTCTTGAAACACCTTATCTCAGTGCAATTGGTGCCCTTATGTATCTTGCTAATGCTACAAGGCCTGACATAGCATTTTCTATCAAGATATAGTTCTTCTCCTACTCGGAGACATTGGAATGGGATTAAGCATATTTTGCGATATTTAAAGGGAACTCTTGATATGGGTTTATTTTATGCTAATAAAGGTAGTGCAGATCTTGTTGGTTATGTAGATGCAGGTTATTTATCTGATCCCCATAAAGCTCGATCTCAAACCGGGTACGTGTTTACATATGGAGGTACTGTCATATCATGGCACTCCACAAAGCAGTCAATTGTTGCTACTTCTTCAAATCATGCTGAGATAATAGCTATTCATGAAGCAAGTAGGGAATGCATATGGTTGAGATCAGTGATTCATTTTATTCAAGAAAAATGTGGTTTGGAGTGTGATAAAAGATCCACAATTTTATACGAAGACAATGTTGCATGCATAGCCCAATTGAAGGGAGAATTTATAAAAGGAGATAGAACAAAGCACATTTCACCAAAATTATTCTACACACACGATCTTCAGAAAAATGGTGACATTGATTTGCAGCAAATTCGTTCAAGTGACAATCCGGCAGATTTATTCACTAAATCTTTGCCAACTTCAACTTTTGAGAAGATGGTATACAAGATTGGAATGCGGAGACTCAAATATTTGAAACAAGGTTTACATCAGGGGGAGTAAAATACGCGATGTACTCTTTTTTCCTTACTAAGATTTTTTCCCACAGGGTTTTCCTTATAAGGTTTTTAATGAGGCATCTAGAAATGCGTATTACTAAATATATGTACTCTTTTTCCTTCACTAGATTTTTTCTAGTAAGGTTTTAACGAGGCATAATACCTTTTAATGAACATCCAAGGGGGAGTGTTATGAAAATAATTATATTGTGGGTGTTCATTTATTACTCCGCTATAGATAATTTTCCTGAAGAAGATTATCCATTTAGTACTCTGTTGAAGTTTATCTACAAGCAGCTGATGCAGGCAGGTTGCAAGCAGCTCAATGAAATGATTTGCAGCAACTTCTTATTAAACAGGCAGGTTGCAAGCAGCTCATGCAGACAGCTTACAAACAGCTAAAAAAAAGCCTTGCAGCTGCTTCCTGAAAAGCCTCGCAGCTGCTTCCTTTCTTCTATAAATAGAGGAGTTTTCAGTTCATTATGTACATAAGTTTGAAGTTTGAATAATATATCAGTTTCTCTCTATACTTGTCTTTATTTTACCGTTTTTATTTTATAACAACAATAAGTCTATAACGGTGGCTCCGCCCCTTGTCACATGGGAGGTACAGCCCAGCGTGTGAGAGGAAACAAAGCAATGAACTTGGCAAGAGAAGAGGGTGGTGGGATAGAGCTGCCCAGTGCCCAGTTTCCGGAAAAAAATTCCAGCCATGTGAAAAGGAACTAATAAGGCAATCCCAGGGCATGAATAAACTTCCTATGAAATTATCATACACTAATTTGACGTATGACAAGTGAGAAGTCACTATGACTTTTTTGTCCTGTAAAGTTATAAGACATCTAATTACTACAATTTTTAGCTAGTTTTTACCTTTTATGTTTTGACTATATTTATGTCAAACTTTGCATAGTTTATAATGGGGTATTTGCATACATACTGAGTCTTCATTAAATTAAGTCTTTGCTTAGTCAGTTAGTTTATGAGTTTAAGGGTGGGAGGTACAAATAGTTATTTTAAAAGCTTCTTTTGTTACTGATTATATCTAAAACCAGCTAGTACTTCATTGTTTCTTAACATTTTCTCCCTTTTTCTAAGCTTGAAGACAATTATTGTACTTCAATTCCTTTATCAATTTCGTAGAGTCAACTTTGTTACAACGGTTCCCACTATTTTACAAGAAGTGACAGAAAATTAAGAAGCCGTGGCTATGTTTTGACAGATCCAGCCTTTCTTTTGTACCAAGTGCTAACAATTGACAGGAAAAATGTGTGAGAAAGAGGCAGCCCAGCTTTCCTGTGACTGATTTGGTGTTAGGTAGAGTGTACCTGGTCACTCGCCTACTGCTGATTGTGCTATTTTCCTCTTTTCCCCACAAGATATCCACATCACCTGATTCCACTATACTTTTTTCACTCTCCTTTTTTTTCTCCTCCCACAGCTGTTTGATTCTTCATTTTACTTAACTGTGTCATTCTGCAATAATTTTTGTAGATACATTCAGGACCAGATAAAGAAAAATGCTATATCAAATTTATGAACACGTTACACTATAATTGTCTTTTCAAGGAGTTAGTAAAATATATAACACAAACTCGACATTAAAAACATTCAGTTTTGCAGTAAACTCACAGTTGGATCCGTACTCATATATAGGTTCGACGTTAATTATAAAACGTTGAGTTTTGCAGTAAACTCACGGTTGGATCCGCCTCGGCAGCTGGTGTAGAACCCAACACCTAATTATTTAAAATACTGGTTAGAAGTTCTGGAACTATCTGATCTGTTTCTTCTTAGCTAGCGATCTTATGATGCAAGGAATGCATCAGCCGCCAGGATTTATTTCAACATATATCCGATTAGCAGTCACATGCGGCCTTCAGATTTTGCGGCCGACTATATGATCTTATTGTTGGATTTAATACACCAGAATGTAACTAGAAAACACATCCAGTTACCCTATCTGCTCTAATAATTGCTTAATGTCCGTTTTCAACTTTCCTATTAAATCTCGCCTTGCCAATGCTAGATTGTATCTTTTACGGGTGCGGTCGAACTCTGTAGCTTTGGTTCAAATAATATATTTATCTTAATAAATATATTGAATGTATACTACTCATTAACTTAAAAAGAGAAAAAATTATGAACCGATAAGATTCAAATCTTAATTCTCCTTTTTAATTAGAGAGAAAATGTTAAAGTTATCGCCAACACAGACGTATTATCATAATATAATTATTGCATTATGATTAATTCCTGCAAGTTAAAATAGATGTGTGCCCCAAAGTTGATACTTGATTTTGACTGCACGACGTCATTTTAGAATCATATTGGTGTGCCCCTTTCTTACTTTAATCCATTACCCCTATTGCCCAGCCGCCAGCCCTACAATGCAATCATTTTAATTTTATTTTTTAATTTTTAATGTTACGTATAACTCTTATTGCTTTTGGGAGGAAAAGGACAAAACAAAGAAAAAAATAACATGTTGAACAAATTTCATCAATTTTAGTAAATTTCCCTCAAACAGTAGATGGTAAACCATGCAGCATAAGCTCATATCTTGTATATATTTCTCCGATTAAAGATTAATTAGTGACCAGAAATTTATTGAAAGTATGCATTATGCATTGTATAATGATTGACTTATAGTGGAAAACCTTACTCGAGCCAATTTAACTTATAGCTAGAGAGTTCACATATTAATTGATAAGAAGTTTAACTTGTATATATTGTCAGATAAATAATAAAAAGTAGTCAGTAAATTATGATAAGTAATACTCATAAACTAATCCAAGAATGGGTTGCAATGGATTTCATGTCATGTAAATATAAATACCTAAATTAGCAAAGGTGCAAGGGCAATAGAACAACATCACATTGCAGGTAAGAAGAATATTTGGAAGACTAATAATAAAATAAATAAATAACACCTCACGTTATATGCCTCTTAATTCTTAACTATACACTTCGCTGGATTCCAGTCTTGCCATCTTCCTACCCCATGTTAATGTCCCCGTTCCATGTTCCCACTTAAAAATTAGACCTCTGACTTCACACCGTCAGTTGTTGACACGCATACCATATATACAGTAGCTGACTATTGGAAAAATCTTATGAGATATTTTTAGCTAACATTAATATGCTTTCTGGTATTACAGGGATCATGGCCTTTGTTCCTTCTACTCCTGAAATTTCCATCAATTTTCAAGATAATCACATTCCTTCCACCTCCCCTAAAGTTTTTCCCTCTCCTTGTAACATTCCTCATCAAGACTTCAATGGTACGTACATTTTTTTACTGATCTCTCCCTACTTGTAATTTTATTATATGTCTATCAAGATTTAAACTTGATATGTTCATAATTTCAGACTTTAATATCTGTTGAAATTTAAGTAGTTTTGCACATATATAATTATGTTCCGTGTCAAAAATGATGTATGTAGGCGTATCATCAATGTTAATGAGGAGATCGATGTCGTTTTCGGGTGTGGAGAGGTGCGATAATCATCAGGATTTGAGAGTGGATGATAATGAAATGTCAGATGATGATGGCTCTTCGCAATTGCTAGGGGAGAAGAAGAGGAGGCTTAATTTGGAGCAAGTGAAGGCACTTGAGAGAAGTTTTGAAGTGGCCAACAAGCTTGAGCCTGAGAGGAAAATTCAGTTGGCTAGAGCTTTAGGGTTGCAGCCTAGACAGATTGCAATCTGGTTCCAGAATAGAAGAGCAAGGTGGAAGACTAAGCAATTGGAAAGAGATTACGAGATCTTGAAGAGACAATATGATGCACTTAAGTCTGATAACGATGCACTCAAGACTCAAAACAAGAATCTTCATTCCGAGGTAATTTCCGATTATCATCACGTAACCTCACTCACATGAATGCACAGCTAGATAATTTCCCAAGAAAATGGACAAGTTGGATATCAAATTTGGGCAGCTAAGTTAAAACATATCAATTTAACTTTAGTACGAATTTTGCCGAATTCAATAACTTTAGTACAACTCTGTGTTTGTATTAAAAAATTTATTAAATATATACAAAAATTAAATTTAGAACTCAATTACAAAAAATTAATGTAACTACTCTAGAATTTAGGACCGCCTTGGCCGCAACCAAATTCTTCATAATTTTCTCTGATGTTTTTATGCGTAAAAATATATACTCCTACTTCTGTTATGCACAGTTCCCTAAAGTTGGTTTAATTTATTCATTTAATTTGTTGTCATCCATTATGTATTATTCTGGTGGCAGCTACAGTTATTAACTCTGAGGAACAGAGAATCAGGCGGCGGAGGCGCACCAATGATAAATCTGAACAAAGAAAACGAGGGATCTTGGAGTAATGGAAGTGAAGAGAATAACAGTATAGATGTAAATATTGGAACAACGACAACTACAAGGACATCATCAGGTGACAGCCCATTTTACTCCAATAACAACAAGAATAATGTTTTCCCAGAATCCAGCCCAATCCCTTTGGCCCAGCTCTTTCATCAGAGTTCATCAAGATCAGATCTCCAGTGCCACACGATTGATCCAACGGTCCCAGATGATCAAGGATTCTGCAATATGTTTGCTACTCCCGTGAATGATCAGACAAATTTTTGGCCATGGCCAGAGCAGCAACAGTTCAATTAATTTTCTTTATTATTATTATTCAATTACACTAAACGCTTTTTGTCCTTTTTGTTCTTATTGCCAATAGTTTAATTCCTTCATTGGGTGTATAGCTAATCATGTAAGAATTATTACCAAGCACTTGATAGTGAGCATGTGAGAAATCGTTTCTTTTTGATTTTATAATTAAGTGCATATGTAGAGTACTTCCATTCTTGCGATCGATAGGCAGTATGCATTAACGTGAGAATGTAGATTAATTACTTACAGTTTAGTGATAGCTATATATGTTTGTGAAAACACATTATATTTATTTATTGGGTATAAATATACCTAGGGATAAAATTTTTACTTATGTTTTTTCAATTATAGGTTGGACCACTTGAGAGAGCAGCTTATAATTATAATATGTCGTGTGTCTGAAAATAAAAGAGAGCCATGTTCCATGCAATATCAGGTGGGGTCTCCCTTCTCTGGCATTGGATAACATATAGTAGTAGTAATATTATATTATTATTATTATAATACTGAAAGAAAAGGAAGAAATGTGGTGATCATGGGGTCCATTGACGGAGAAGATTCTCTCCTGCATTATTATTTGAAATTTATGCTCCAGTTATGGAGCACTCTTTGTTGCTAATTGATTTTTAAATTAAACATTATGATCGTTAGAATCTTTTGTCTTTTGAAAAGCGAAATTGTATATTTGTATGAAGTCCATTTTTTAGAAGCTTCTTTTGATGTCGGTTGCTCATGTTGCATATACTGATTGAGGATGATAATAATAATAATATACAAGCGATGAATAGGCACATATATTGCAAAGAATGTATATATCAGTTTATTAATTACTAGGCTCTTATGGATCCATAATTAACACTATAACTCCGCCCCTAAATGTAACAATTCATAACCAGTCTTGTTTTCATTTTCCAGATAAAAGGTTTCAACCTAATAAATTTAACTAGTTTAGAATTAAGGGGTAGATGATTGTGAATGGACATAAAACAATCAAGAAGGAGAGAGGCGCACATGCTATAAACCAAAGGATGGCCCATTTCGTGAATCCGGCCCCCAAGCAATAGGTTTCTTAAAAAGGTTTCTCCATTTTGGCCCACAACTAGTTGTTTCATGTGTGTTCAAGGCTGATTGAAAATAGCATCTTTTGCGGTTCAATTTACTCTTTTTTTTTTTTAGTACATAAATTATATATATATATATATATATATATATATATATATATATATATATATTATACATTTAATATATATACTATACTATACTATACTATTTAGGTTAATTCTTCAATTTTTATTTTGAAAGAGATAGACTTTGATACTAACATGGGAAAGTTGTTCTCTCCACATAATATATCCGTAAGAGCAGATTACAGATAATCTCGTTGAGATTTCCTAAATTACTGATGTCTCTCTTCTTGTCCCACTTCTTAAGTTTTATTTCATACGCTTGACTAGTAAAAAAAGCAGCTTAAAGAATACAAATCAGAAAGAAAGAGAAAATAGTTTACAAAGGAAATATGATCCGAGTGAAACATTAAGAAATTCTACCAAAATTGTGAAAGCTGATTCTATTTGAAGCAGTGTCTTTCAGGTCGGGTATAGAATATATATACTCACTCCGTTCACTTTTACTTGTACACTATTGATTTTGCACACCACTTAAGAAATAATACATAAAATGTATAATTTATTATGATACACATATTATGCATAATTTATTATGATACCCACATTAATTTATTATGATACCCAGAATATAGTATGCATGTGTTCGGCTAGTGAAGAACACACGAGGATGTTATTGGCCAAATAAAAAGGGAGACTGATTAGTTTAGAAAAACATTTTCCAATACAATATTCTCCTTGAAAACCTTTAAGTATGTATTGGAACAAAATTTGAGTTCAAATTTTAAAAACTATCTAAAGAAGAAGTTCCCGATTTAGATTCATTGCGAACTCATTCCAATTTCAAGAACTCGAACGAATATGTATGAGTTAAATAGTGTATTTTTTATATCCCATTTTATGTGCTATATTTTTCTTGTTAGCGTCAAAGAAAAAATGTTACTTTTAGTATTTCTTTTCTGAAAACTATTTAATTCTAATACTTTATTTTACCTTTAATAACATAACTTGTTGGGATTGCTCGTTTAGAAAAATGTAGAACCCTTAATACTATTTATCTAAAAGAATACTTTTGATATTTCGTATACGGAGTATTAATTCTTTAGACAGTGTGTCTAATACCATCATATAAAATATGATCAGTTGATATAGACGACTTTAATTTTGTTTTCCTTCATTTGATTTGGCAAAAAAAGTCATAGATTGTTAGAACTTGAATTATCAGCTCATCATCTATGAATCTACAACATGCAATGAATCGAGATGAAGGATTAAAGGAAACTTCCAGAGAAAGAAAGAGTGGAGAGAAGTCTGAGCTTTTTCATTATAGCAGAGAAGAGATGAAAATGAATTAGTGTTAACTAATTCTAGGAGGTGCACTATTTAACAACTAACTCACGTGCACTTCACTCCCTTCTAACTAACTCTCTAATCTTTACTAATTATAAATTGACCACTATAGTTTTGATACTCCCCCTTAAGCTGGAGGGTGGAATACATCTAACACTCCTAGCTTGGATAACAAAAGATGGTGTTGACTTACACCTAACCCTTTGGTCATTATATTTGCAATTTGCTCCTTGATGGAAACATAGTCAGGTGCGATCAGTCCTTCTTTAATCTTCTCCCTCATAAAGTGGCAGTCTATTTCTATGTGCTTGGTTCTTTCATGATAGATTGGATTTGCTGCTTTACTATCTGTGTAAACTTACACAGGTTCTTGTACTACCGCATTAAGATCCTTCAGTAGTCCTACTAGCCAAACAATTTCTGCAGTGACTGCTGCCATACTTCTATATTCTACTTCAACAGAACTTCTGTTCGTTGTCTATTATTTCTTCGACTTTCATGAAACCAATGAGTCATCTAACTTGATCACATAGCCAGTCACTGACCTTCTTGTGTTTGGGCATGCTGCCCAATCTGAATCACAATAGGCAGTCACTTGTGCTAGTGCTCCTCTTTCATAAATATCCTCATTCCTGGTGACTTCTTAATGTATATGACAACTCTCATGGCTGCTTCCAGGTAAGACTATTTTGGATGTTGCATGAATTGACTCAGCAATTGTACTGCGAAACAGATGTTCGACCTAGTTATAGTCAAGTAGATCAATTTGCCTATCAATCTTTAATACCCATTTATATCTTTCAGTTCCTCATCCTCTGTCTTGTTCGTGTGTTTGTCATAATCGATTGTTGTGAGCTTCAGATTTTGTTCCAGTTGAGAACTAGCAGGTCTTGCACCACTCAACCATGTGTCTGAGATGAGTTGTAAGGCATACTTTCTTTGGTTTAATAGGATCCCTTTCTTGGATCTCATGATCTCTATTCCCAGAAAATATTTAAGCTCTTACAGGTCCTTCATTTTGAAACTGTTATGTAATGTGTTCTTTGCTTTATCTACAAATGTGTTGTTGCTCCCAGTAATTAGAATTTCATCAACATAGATTAATATGATGACTATGTCTGCCTTCACCTTCTTAGTGAACAGGGAATGGTCATAGGCACTCTGGAAGTATCTAGCATCAGTTAGGGCATTGGTTAACTTGATGTTCCACTGCCTTGAAACTTGCTTTAAGCCATATAGAGACTTGTGTAATCTGCATACTTTGGACTCCCCCTGCCTATGAAATCCTTGAGGTAGATCCATATAAACTTTCTCAATTAAGTTACCCTGCAAAAAAGCATTATTGATATCCATTTGGTGGTTTTACTCCTCTACCAAATCTCCTCAGTTTAGTTGTGCCATTGACTGGTGGCATAGGCTCCTCTATTAAAGGTGTTGTAGGTTCCAAGGCATCAGGTGGATCATGGGTTGTTTCCTGTGTAGGATCTCTATCTGCTTCAATTGTTGGTCGTTCTGTTGTTATTGGTAGCCCTTCTTCATTTGAATGTGCTTCAGCTTCTGGAATAATATCCCCATCTCCTGTAGTAGCAAGATATTCACCTTCATCAGTGTGTTCATCTGCACATGCTGTTTGAAATGACTGGTTTTGAGTGTGTTCATGTGCTGGTGAGCATGAACTCCTTCCTCCTGAGTGTATTGGTGTGCCTGTCAGTTAAGTGAATATTTCTCCAGCATCTTCTGTGAGATGCTTAAAAGGGAATACATCCTCCTTGAAACTGACATCCCTGCTAACTAGAAAATTCATGGTTTCCAGGTCATATAATTTGTAGCCCTTTTGAGTTTCTAAATACCTAACCAAGACAGTCCTCCTTGCCCTGGGTGAGAACTTATCTTTCCTAGGTAGTACACAAGCATAACATAAATACCCAAATACCCTTAAATGGTCTATTTTAGGTATTTTACCAAACAGTACTTCATAAGGCGATTTTTCCTTCAACACTTTGTGCGTGCAGCTTATTAATCAGATAGACTGCAATTTTTACACAATCACCCTAAAATCTTGAAGGCAGACCACTTTGGAATTTTAAGGCTCTATTTACTTCCAAAATATGCCTATGCTTCCTTTCAACTATCTCATTTTGTTGGGGTGTATAAGGACAACTACTTTGGTGTACAATTTCCAGTAAAGACAATAGCTCATTACATTTGTTATTGAAGAAATTTGTTCCATTGTCATATCTCAATGTCTTTACACAAGTACCAAACTGGGTCTTTATTAATGAGAAGAAGTCCCTCAATACAACTATTACTTCACATTTTGAATGTAACAAACAAGCCCATGTATACCTACTAAAGTCATCAACCAAAGTAGCAAAATAGTATTTCCTGTTATAAGTTGTTGTCCTATATGACCACCATACATCAATATGCACAAGCTGAAAGATACTACTAGTTTTACTGATACTAGTAGGAAACTTTAGTCTACTTTATTTTGCTAATGGACAGATATGATAGACTTTTTGTATGTCTAGTTTGACTTTATTCTGGAAATCTGGTAAGTGTTGAATAGCTGTTGTTGAAGCGTGTCCTAGCCTATTGTGCCATAGTGTGGTTTTTATTTTCTCCTTTTGAACTGATGTTACTACTACAATCTTCTCCCTTTGAGTATGTAAAACCCATTGTCCTCTCTACCAAATCCTAGAACCATGCCATTGTAGAGGCCCTAAAGATGACAAAGTCAGGATAAAAACAGGCTGGATAATATAGCTCTTTTATCAGTTTTAATACTGAAAGCAAGTTGAACTTAAAGTCTGGAACATGTAGAACATTCTTAATCCTCTGTGTATCCATTACTATTTTATCCCATGTATGTGTAATTTCTGATCTAGATCATGTTGGAGTCTGTACTCCATCATTACTCTGCCTGTTTATGCTCTTTCCAAAATATTTTTGCAGAAAGTAATATGATGTGAAGCTCCTGAGTCTATTACCCAATCATAACATTGAGCATTAGACAATAATGATACAGTACCTGCCAAATTAGAGGATGCTCCATGAATTGAAGAGTTTTCACCTGTTGAGGTCTTTGACAACAAACTCACCAATTGCTTGTACTGCTTCTCAGTAAAGTAATTGCCCTGTTGAATCTGAATCTGATTCTTCCCAATGGTATCATCTTTAGTGTTTGCAGTGTTGGCAAATGATTTGGCTACATTGTACTGTCATTTCTTTTTGCTCTTAAAGTCATGTGGATACCCAATGATTTTGTAGCAATTCTCCTTTAGGTGTCCCTTATAACCACAATGTTCACATATCATCCCTGGCCTTTTGTTCTTAAACACTTGGCCTTTGTATGCTGCTAACATCGTTAAAGGATCCTTACTGGAATCCACTACACCCAATCTTCTTTGGCTTTCCTCCTGAACTACAACTGCATATGCTTGATTTACACTCAAAACTGGCCTTTTCAGTAGAACATCACTCCTAACATGGCTATAACTCTCATTCAGTCCTATTAGAATTGCAACAGCCTTTGTCTTACTAGGTGTTCTACATAAGGTCGTGATTCCTCACACTCACATGAAGGTAAATGTGCTAATATATCTAATTCATTCCATAACTCTTTTAATTTTGAAAAATAACTTGTGACAGAGTCCATACCTTGTCTTAGGGTTGCAATGTGTGTCCACAAATGGTAAATCCTAGTCAAATTAGACTTATCAAATATCTCCTTGAATTTGTCCCAAACTTGCACTAGAGGCATACATGATACTAGGTACCAATTCTGCCGAAACAGTGCTACTCAGCCATGACACCACAACTGCATTGCATCTTTCCCACTGTGTGTCCAAATCACATATGTAAGAGATTTTGACACAAGTGCCATCCGCGAACCCTAATTTGTTCTTCACCAACAGTGCAACTCGCATAGATCTACTCCAAAGGGCATAGTTTTCTGGCCCTGTTAGTTTGAGCAAGATTAAAGTTGTTCCTGGTATATCAAAATTCTTTAGGAACCATGGATGATTGTGAGGCAGATTTGCAATCTCATCGTCCGCCATTGCTGAACCCAGGTCAAGCTTCGAAGAACAAAATCGCGAAACAACTCTAATCCAGTAATCGGCGCTCTGATACCATGTTAGAACTTGAATTATTAGCTCATCATCTATGAATCTACAACATGCAATGAATCGAGATGAAAGATTAAAGGAAACTTCCAGAGAGAGAAAGAGTAGAGAGAAGTATGAGTTTTTTCATCATAGCAGAGAAGAGATGAAAAAGAATTATTGTTACTATTTCTGGGAGGTGCACTATTTAACAACTAACTCACAAGAAAAATAATTTCCAATACAATATTCTTCTTGAAAACCTTTAAGTACATATTGGAACAAAATTTGAGTTCAAATTTTAAAAACTATCTAAAGAAGAAGTTCCCGATTTAGATTCATTGCGAACTCATTCCAATTTTAAGAACACGAATATGTATGAGTTAAATAGTGTATTTTTTATATCCCATTTTATGTGATGCATTTCTCTTATTAGTGTCAAAGAAAAAATGTTACGTATAGTATTTATTTTCTAAAAACTATTTAATTTTAATACTTTATTTTACCTTTAATAACATAACTTGTTGGGATTGCTCGCTGATGTTTGGTTATAATTACATATTTTTAGTGCATTACTTACCTTATATTTTGGGGATTTAATACTAAACTATATTATATTTGTGCTTAATTAAGTCTATTTTATGTGTAGGTGAATTTGAGATGAAAGTAGAAGAAAAAGGAGACCTACAAGTTGAAAGCGTGCGCAGGAGCAGTGAATGAGAGAACCTGGCGACGCCAGGCTTGAAGCTGGCTTTGCAAGGCTAAAGCCAGGCTGAGGCTGGCGTTAGGCTGGCGACGCCAGGCCTGGGGCCAGGTCCAATCCGAATTTTGAAGACTTAATTCGTTTTCGGGTTTGACTAGGACTTGTCCTACATGTTTAGGTCTTTCCCTATACATATAAATAGACCTAAAAATGCCATATAGGAAAAAAGGACCGAAAGAAAAAAGATCGGAAGAGAACATACCGGAGGAGAACATACTTGGAGAGGACGTTTTTGAGAGGAAACACAAGCACAGAGCCGCCGTGGAGGCCGGAATTCATCAAGTTTCATCTTTCTCCCACCAAACTTAGTAATTTTTATGTTTCTTTGTATGATTTGTTGTTTGGCTACCATATCTATGTGGAGCTAAACTTCACGTTCTAGGGTTGTGGTTCTTTCATGACTATTATTATTCGGATATTGATTTTGCCTTCTTGATTTATCATATTGGTTTATTTATTCAATTTTGCGCTTAATTATTTAATTGCTTGATCACCAATTGAATACTATTTACGAATCTAGAATTGAACTCGAAAGTGGGAATTCTAGATTGCATATAGGATTGAGTAGAGCAAGTTCTTGAACTCGGGCATCGGGGAACAGATTCGTGGTTAGGATAGACATATACCTAATTGCCTTGCTTGGTTGATTTACAGGAATTATAAATGCGTTCTTGTTGATTCTAACTCCATAGACATATAGGTATTAGGTTAGTTTGAATAGGCGAGTAAGAACTCGACAGATTTTTATGAGCAATATTAACCCTGTCAACCAATAAGCTAGATAAATTAGTCGGTCAATTCAATTGAAGAATACAATAGGATTGTTAGATAGCCCATAACCCTAGATCGTTTTCATTACATTGATATCATAAAAATCTGCTCTTTCTCTGTTCAAAGTTCATTATTTATATTTTTTTATTTAATTAGTTTAGAATCAAATATTTTTAGGTTTAATTCTTGTTTAGATAATTAAGATAGTCTAATTTAGTTAATAATTAATCACAAGTCCTCGTGGGTTCGATATTCGACCTTTAGTCACTTTATTACTTAACAACCACGTATACTTGCGTGTGCGTTTGGCCGCAACACTCGCTTAGAAAAATGTAGAACCCTTAATACTATTTATCTAAAAGAATACTTTTGATATTTCGTATACGGAGTATTAATCCTTTTGACGGTGTGTCTAATACCATCACATAAAAATGGACGGAAGGTAGGGCTGTGCATAATTTGAAAAATACCGAATTATCGTATCGAAATCGAAAATTTTGGTATTTGATATTTTGGTATTCGGTATGGTATTTGGTTTAAGTTTTAAAAAAAATTGCTATTTGGTATGGTATTTTGTATTTTAAAATAAAATACCGATACCGTACTGAAATATCTATTATATTTCACAATACACATATTATTAATTATAACATAAATATAAAAAATCTAAAATATTACTTTTTTTTATTCTCTAAGTTCATCAATTAACTCTAAGCAAGTAACAAGACATTTCTAATGATCAAATTTATTCCTTTATGTACAGTTTTCTCTCTCTAGGTTGCTATTTGTTGATTTTGGACAAAACTTTTGTCAACAAATATTTTTAATTTTGTACTTCTAGGTACTTTAATTAAGAATATTACAGTCTATATGACTGTATGCATTAGTTAGTATTCAAACCGAATAAACCGAAGTTATCGAACCGAATAAACCGAAATCGAAAGGAGAAAAATCGAACTATCTGAACCAAAATATTTAAATACCGTACCGTACTGACCTACACCTTGACGGAAGGAGTAGTAAGGGAGAAAAATGAGAAAAAGAAAATGCTTACTGGTGGTTGCAAATACAAGGCAAAGCGAACTAAAAAAATTAAAACGTCAAAGAAAACAGACCGTTCTTGACTGCAATGTAGACCTACCCAACCCTTGAACTAAATGCCGAGAAGATGAAAATCCAATCATATTTGAATGAATAATCAGATTATTCAACTGTCAGTCCACACATTTTAAAATAATTAAAATATGCGCCTGTAAGTAACACAAAATTCCATCAGAACCCCCTTTTAGCACACACTGAAGACACTCTCCCATGTTGTCGTTAGCATGCTTCGCTCCGCCTAGAAAAACAACCCACCCGTGTTCATGTTCGTGTTCGTGTCGTCGTCTCTATTCTCGAAACCCTCTTTTTGTTTATTACTGATTGGATCCTAGTAATATTGTTCTGTCCTTTTGTGTGTGTACGTTAGAATGTGACAAAATAAGAGACAAAGTAGAAGAACAATGGAAGAAGCATGAGTAGGACTGACATATTACCTGAAATTTTCAGTGTTGTAATTCCAAATGGCCCAATTCATCTGGGTTATTCTCGTGCATTATTTTTTCAGTTTAATAATTTTGGGCCAAAATTTTTGTAATCCCAACTTCTATTTTGTATGACTAATTACTCTAATGCAAGAAAGAAAATTACAAATTTATGCTTGTTTGTATTTTCTTTCTTTGCTGGCATATGGATTAGTATCGACATTATCGATGAGGTTTGGAATCTTTGGATTAACACGTCTCAAAAAAGGAGATTAAAAGCATTAATAGAAAGTTAACTGTGGATAAGAGGAGAGTAAAAGAGTGGATTTTGATGCATTGAATGATTTATTTTCGGCAAAAACGAAGCTCAAATTGGGCGTTAAGAAGCAAATGGGGTTATTAGCTTCTGAAGACATAAACTTGAAGAAGACAAGTTTGAGAATGGAGAAGAACGGAACAATGAAGAAAGCTAACAATGCTTCATTTGGGGGCTGTAGAATTTTGAAGTATCTGTGCATGTCACCAAAGTCTAAAGTTGATAATGGCTCTAGCAGAACTTCTGGTATAAATTCCTTTCAATGTTCTTTTTTAGTTTTTTTCCCTTTTAATCTTCTTGAAAATAACCCGCTTGTATGACATTTCTTTTATAGCTGATTTGGTTTTCCTTGTCATGTTGATAACACCATTTTCTTTGGGCAGCTTAAGTTCTTTTGCTTCAAATAATAATGCTGTATCTCTAGCAAATGGGGTTTATTTAGTCACATCATGATGGTAAAAGCAGTTCATTTTTGGATGGTTAGTATTAAATCCATTGATGTTCAATGTGCTTCCATGAGATAAACTTGATTAGCATTGACATTGTCAATGGAGAATGGTTATTCTTTGAACCAATTAACCTACCTGACTACGGCCGCCCCCTCCTTCAGCGCGCCCACACACACACCCCCAGAAAAAAAGGGAAAAAAAAAGCTGAAATATGCAACTTTTTCCCTGCTTAGGAACTCTTTAAAGTTTGTCGAACCCTAAAGCAAAGTAGGAGCACCATCATTGAGTCTCCAAATAAGGGGGAAAACACTTCAGTGTTTTTCTCGTTAGGGAATTTTTTACCTCATCTGAATATGTCAACTGTCATTTACTAAATGTCCATCTCCAACACATGTCTTAGCATGTTGGCGGGAGATCTGCTTTGCAGTGAAATGCCTAAATCAGTTGTGTCTGTGTTAACAGAGAGGGGATGTTATATCTGATGAATTTTGAGTTATTTTCTTCTGTAAATATGCTAAAGAATAAGATCATGTTCTACTCCTAATATTCATGTGAGAATTAGTTTTCTTATGTGGTTAATAAGCAGCTTTATATGTGTGCATAAAGCTTTACTTTGGAATTTGGCACCATTGCTCATAGTTTTTGAATGTTCCAACTAAATCTTAAGATGAGACCACCAGAGATCCTCCCGTTGCTCCAACTTTGTCATCTTCGACAACCAGTGATGTCGAATCATCTACTCCAACCACTCCTAATAGAGGCAAGGAACTGGAAATCGCTTCCCAGCTTCGAAACTTTGCTTTTAATGAGCTGAAGTTGGCAACAAGGAACTTCAAACGTGAAAGTCTTCTTGGAGTGGGCGGCTTTGGCCCTGTTTACAAAGGGTGGATCAATGAGAATGGAAGTTCACCAGTGAAACCCGGCACTGGACTTCCTGTTGCAGTAAAGACTCTCAATAAAAATGGACTTCAGGGTCATAAAGAGTGGCTCGTATGTAACTTTCTTGATTTTGTCTTCATTTTCTGGACTTTGAAGGTCTAATGCTGTATTTATTTTATTTATGTCCATTTACAAGTTATCGTCGTTTGACAGGCTGAAGTAAACTTTCTTGGCAATCTCCACCATCAGAATTTGGTTAAATTAGTTGGTTATTGCATGGAAGACGATCAGAGGCTGCTCGTCTATGAGTTTATGGCTCGTGGAAGTTTGGAGAACCACTTATTCAGAAGTATGTTCCACGTTATACCTGTGCTTTTCTGTATGTTTTGCTTGACAATTAGCATTTTCTGCGTAAATCTCTTCCATAATAGAATATGTAGCATATAAGTTCTCCATTAGGCTGCGTTAGTGGTAAAAGTTTAAAGATTATGTTTTATATTGTTCGTTTTAGATTGTTCTATGCACTTACTACTCCTTACGGGCTTATGAATCATCTTTGGCCGACTAGTATCTTTATTTTTTATGCATTTGATATTAACCCTAACTTAGTTTCAGCATTTACTTGCAATCATAAATTATTACGCTTTGATGGTTAGGAAATTGCTGCATTATGGCATCTTTCTAATTTTGTTTTGAGTTTTCTTTTTGGTGTTCTGTAGCAAAACTAGAGGAAGATATGATAGATTTTGACTAGAAAAAGATTGTACCAACTAACATTCTGCTATCCATCTAAGATTGGTTTAACATATTACAAGCAGTTGGTACAAGAATTAATAACTCATCTGATTTGAAGTGAAATTGCATTTAGGTGTTATCACCAGGTTTGTCCAGAAACTTACTAATATTAGGTTTTGGTGCATAAAATTAACTAAAGTGCATGTAGGAGGTCTTTTCTTTATTCACCTTGTAAATATTCTACTCGTTTACCAAAGACAGATTAGTGGATGAGATTAATAAACAGACAGAGCTGTTAAGTTGCATGTAGCTAGAACAACCAAGCTAAGCAAGATACTTAGTACAACTTTCAGATATAAAAATTTGTACAAGATTACACATTAGATGCATTCATTCCCTGCCATTTAATGAGATCCCAAAATGGTTAATCACTTCTGATAAAATGGTTACCCTCTTGAAATTGCAATTTATACCTTACCTACTCCGACATGAGGTCGTGCACTCTCTAAACCGTACGTATTTAATGAATTCTAGCTATTCTTCTAAAGGTATTTCTACTTATTAACATAATGTGAGCATTGATAAAGAGCATTTAGGCTCAACTTGCTGCATGGAAACCATAACCTATATGTTTGGATATGAATTAAAGCTCAGTTGGACATGAACTACTGCCAAGCATGCTATATTGGAAATAGAAATATCATTAGGACTCTACTTTAATGGTAGAAAACCAGCTGAGATAGATATGCCCTAAATAGCTCCTACTCAAAACTGTACATAGAGTTTCCTCCTTATATGACTCCGCTAGTGATGGAGGTTTGTGATAGTTAAGGATGAGGTAAAACTAAATAGTTGTAATTGTAACAATTATCCCATAGTTGTGCCTTAAATAACTTGCTCGAAAGGATGTACTTGACGATAGCTCATGCAGGAGCTTGGTAATAATGGTGTACGTTTGTACTTATCATGACAAGAGCGAGTTGATCTAGTGGTGAGCACCCTCCACTTCCAACCAAGAGGTTGTGAGTTCGAGTCACCCCAAGAGCAAGAGGTTGTTGTTTGTACTTATCATAATATTAATTTAAGTACTACAACATTATTATTGTTCTTGTTATTGTTATTGGTATGTGCACACTTGCACCATTAATAAGTACATCAAATTCAGGGTTATCAAAATAGGGTCAGCTTTTGGGGTCACAGGTAGTATGGGGGTAGTACGTTGAGGCTCATATTTCCAAACATCTATGCTAGAAGGAGATGACAGTACATAAGGTATGGAGGAGGCACGAAGGAGATGCTCTTTGAGACCTAAGATTTTGGAGGAACCTCATTGCAAAATTTCTAAACCTGGTTGAACAATTTTACAATATTAATACACCCAGGTAGTCAGTCGGGACTTGAGTAGATGGAGACCAGGAGTGACGGATCATTCTCATTTAGGTTATATTACCTTAAGCTCTTCGTCAAGGAAGAATTTCCCACACCTATCAATCTAGATACTGGCGGTGCCAAGAAATATTTGCTTCTTTACGTGGCTCACAGTGAGGGGTGCAATCTTAATAGCGAAAAACTTGAGGAAGAGGAGGAACTACATCAATTGGTGTTTCACGTGTAAAATATCCGGATGTGAATAATCTCCGTTTGTATAGGCTGTATCTCGGTTATGGTGGGAGTTATTGAGGTAGTTCAACTTACGATGGACGATGGCAGGCATAATGAAGGAAGCATTTTCCAAAAAGAAGATAGAGAAGACGTAAGTCGTGGAAAATTGCTCCTCAAGCCCTCATGAGGTCCTTTGGAAAGAGAGAAGTATGAGTGCTTTTGAACTGATAGAGAGTGACTTTCAACATTTAAGGAATAGTCTCTTATCCCTAGGTTCATCTTATAGCGCCCGTGAGGTTCCTGGCGTATGGATGATTGGGTATCTTTGCTAGAGACTCATATTCTTATTATAGATTCTCTACCTTTTATACCGCTTATATACAGGAGTATTTCCACCATTAATGAAATTATTTTTACCTTATCAAATAGTAATGATAATTATTATTGTGTAACAATGTGTATGCATGCTAAATTTTGCATTTGGCTTCAAAGAGGCAGAGGTCATATTGGTGGCCTGTACAAGCTAGCAAGGGGTTGGCATGCAACATTAGTGGATGAGAAATGGAAGGTTGGGAAAAAATTTAGTATGGTAGGGTCCACATGGAAAATCTGCATTAAGTTAGTGTGAATCGCTTGAGTAGAAGTACAATGATGGATAATTCAGAAGATTTAATATTTCTGTCTATGAAAGATGTGAAATGGTACTTCTATTAGAGAGCTTAAATGATGAACATATCTTATTCAAAACTAGTGATGTCTAACTAGTACCAAGGTGATGAAAAGACATGTGAGGGTAATATCAGAAACAGGTGACATTAGTGTTGACCGGTGAGAAATTTAGGTTATGTACGTAATGCGTTAAATGAGTGAGACTATAGATGGATTTGATTTTAGCTAACCGTTAGTAGTCCTTTTTCCAACCCGACCTCAGCTTTAAAGGGCTCATGCAAGAGATTGATAATATTTCTTGGAATTATGCATTTCTGCCTTTTTGGGGTGTTGCTATAACTTTGAACAGTTTTGCATGAAACTAACTAGAAACTAGAAGGAAAAGATGAGACTTTAGTTATAGGTCTTATTGAGTGCCTCCTGGGACTAGGCCAATAAGTTATGCCTGTCATAGGGTTTCATCTGTAGAATTTGATTTTTCGTATTCAGATTGTTCTAAAGTTACTTGCGAACCTTGTAATTGTTTGTATTTTGTCCCTAATGTGCATAACTTTGTATAATGGATTGAATTCATGCTGTTTTTTCTGAAAATGAAAAAAGAATTTTAATCATCCTTGTACTGTGTGAAGATAGACCACTACCTTGCAAAATATGCTTCCTCTGGTTGATTCAAAATGTTGTCCACCTCATTTGAATAGAAAGATTTCTCCTTTAAATTATTTATCTTTAGTTTCTTCTACTTTGAATATCAGCCTGCTAAACCTTATAAATTTCACATGACCTTAAAGCCTACTCTGAGGTTCCCCTCCCTCCAAAGTATCATATTATCTGGAATCTTCTTATTATTGCCATACTTGGCCGTAATAGTATCTGCAGAATCGGAGCAGAGATGGTAGGTATATCATAATTTATTGCTGTCATCCAGTTATATACGTAGTTTTCCGTTCCGTGACCATAAGAGGACTGCATTTACCTCTACATTACTTTGTTTTCTATACAGATGAACCACTTAGATATGTTATATCAACTCATCAGCTTTTTGTAGTTCTTATTGCATATTTTACGTTTATGTCAGTTCTTTCTACTCTCTGTCTACTTCCCATATTCTCTTTCTCTGTTCTGCAGGGTCCATGCCTCTTCCTTGGTGCGTCAGGATGAAAATAGCATTAGGGGCAGCACAGGGCCTTGCCTATCTTCATGAAGAAGCTGAAAAACCAGTTATATATCGAGATTTTAAAGCATCGAACGTCTTATTAGATGCGGTAATTATTTTAAATTCTTGACACACTATGAATCTTCTCTGCATATCCCCATAGTTACTACTTTGATATATTCAAATATCTTTCTATTATTGTTACTGTCATTCCAGAACTACAACGCGAAGCTTTCAGACTTTGGGCTGGCCAGAGATGGCCCTGAGGGCGATAAGACGCATGTTTCAACCCGTGTAATGGGAACATATGGCTACGCTGCTCCAGAGTATGTGATGACTGGTAAGTTGAAAATTATCTTCCTTTTTTTTCTTTTCTTTTTTTCTTCTTCTTTTCAAACTGTGCTGTCCTTGGGAAAACAATGCATTTCTCAGGCTTTGTGCAAGCTTCAAATCTTTTGCTATGGTAGTATTCCAAGAAAGTCTTTTCAAGGTTCAGATTTTATTGGAGAAGGAAAGGTGCTTTTGGAATCTGCAACCATTAATTAACTCCTTTTTTAATGAGTTTGACAGTTTGACACTAGGGAGGAGGTAATTTAGTCCCCCAGTGTATGGCCGGGATTGAATTATGAAGGAATACACAGATCCCATTGTGAACTTATGTTAGTTTGTTATAGGAATACATGGCCCATGGATTGGAGAGGGAAATGTAGTTTTGAATTTTTATTCTTGGATAGGGTAAACCAAGTTGTGCTTATTAAATGGTAGGGCCAAAATTCAACCTCGTGATCTTGTACCCAAATTAGACCGCCTATTCTTTTTCTTGCTTTCTTTCTAATCTTTCCTTTTTCTCCCTTCGTCAGAGGGGGTGGGGGATGGGATTTAAAGTACGAAAAGATGTTTACTCACATGTCCTAAAGATATAATGGCATGAAGTACTGGTTATATTTGGCCTTTTATAGGAGGTTTTCATATTTATTGAGCTGCCATATCCTGTGCTGCAATCGACAGTACTAAATACAAGACACTCATAATTACCTTAAAGTTGGTCATTATGTCGTGCATCACGAGTAAAGATTCCATTTTTATTCATACGTTCACTATACAGTAGAAAATATAGGACACCAATAAATTACTTATATTTATTTGGCTGTAATCCCAGAACCATATCAATGTTTGGTCTCCGCTGTTCAGAGTTTCATGCTTCAGGGGTGTCAAGTATTATGATATTAGCAGCAATATGCTAGATACGGGACGATTAGCCCTGCAGAACAATTTTAATTAAACACCATAGAATTGCTATTGTTGTAAGTAGGATAATCTCTTGATGGTTTTGCAGTATATTACCTGATTATTGACACTATTATACTTTTGGCAGGGCATCTGTCAATGAAAAGTGATGTATATAGCTTTGGAGTGGTTTTCCTTGAGATACTGACTGGCCGAAGAGCCATGGACAAGAGCAGGCCAAGGGGTGAACATAACTTAGTGGCATGGGCAAAACCATTTCTTTCAGATAGGCATCAATTTTGTCAGATTATAGATCCTTGTCTCGAAGGCCACTTCTCAAAGAGAGGAGCATTTAGGTCTACTGAGATTGCAGCGCGCTGTCTTAGAAGGAGTGCCAAAAACAGACCTCATATGAGTGAAGTCGTTGAAATGCTGAAGCCTCTGCCTTTACTGAAAGACATTGCCAAATTTCCTGAAGTGCAAGTTAAAGATGTTGTCAACCCAAATGGCAAGAAGATCAATAAAGTGCAAGCTGGGGTTGTAGCAAAGAGTAATGCAGCTCAGAGCCTCTCTTCACCAAATGGTTCATATGCCTCAGCATCTAACTATACCCTCACTTACCAACCATAAAAAAGTTAACTAGGTTAACAGAGAAGCGACTTAGCGTTTGCTGTTTACTGGTTTCTTCTCAGCCTAGTCGTGCTGATGAAAAGATGTTATAGTATGCTGGAAGCAGAAGGGGAAACTTCAAGTGCATCCTTAAAGAAGAAACTTTATTTGATGCAACCTGTAACTAATTAGTATGCTTGTGCTTCCTTATCTAATTTGAAAACTGAGACTTCTTTTTATGGAGATTAGACTTTTGTTTTGAAATGCAGGTCCAAGTGTTGGTCATCCATTTTGCTAATAGGTTTCAATAGTAATTTCTTTATCACCTCCAGGATAAATCATTTCTATTGCCTACCTTACTATTCCTGATGATGATGGTGATGTGGGTGCATTCCATGAGACCGCCTTTCAGAAACTAATGATTTATGATCATATAGTTTTGGTTTATTTCATGCAGAGGCGGCATCAATGATGGTTCGTGCAAGAGAAATTACAAATTGCAGTGTGACCCGAGATTTAGGATTGCTCCGTAAGCAATCTAGGGTGTATTTGGTAAGTCATTTTCTGATGTTTGGTTACTAGAAAATATTTTCCACTCAGAAATCAAGCACTAGAAAACATTTTCCATGGAAAATGACATACGTTGTACCAAACACACTCATAGTGACTAGGATAACTATATCCTGAGCATTGACTCATGTTAGGGAGGCTGTAACCTTGGTTCTGTGAAATCCTTTAGGAATTTATTTTGCGTAGAAACAGCTTCTGGGATGTCCTCCAAAGGAATATTACTAGAGCCTATATTCCGAAGTTACAAAATAAACTTCAGCAGCCATGAAATTGGCTCAGCTCTGCATTAATAGTAGATAATAGTAAAACCTATAGTTTAAGCATCAGTAACCAAATAATGTAAAGATATAACAAACAGAAGGTTTTGGTTGAACACTCTGCTTGCTACCCAGTTTCTGTTGCGACTTCGTATCAACAACTTTCTTTGGTGGTTGTGGAAGTGGCCCCCGAAAGCGAGAATTAAATAGGTAAACTGATTAGTTCGCATAACAGAGTTCAAAAAGGTAAGATTTTGTTTCTAAAAATAATCAATGCATTTGTGTCCAGAATAAACTCGAAGATTAGTGAGTTGTACCTTTACCAATCTCATTTTGGAATGTAGCAATAGCATTTTGTTTCTAATTGTGCTATTTCACCTTCTTTAATACTCCATGATTTAGATTTTACTTCTACTAACTAGATTCATTAGTTGTTATTATGCAATGTATAATGTTTAGAAGGGTAGGAACAGAATTATGCCAACAACATATCTTATGCAAAACATGCCACCTATGAAAATGCCGACTATTTTTATGAAGCAATGTGATCAGAACACTCAATGGAGACTATTAACTAAAAACAAGTTCTGATATATCTGAAAGCAGTTGTCTGAAAACTCCATTAAAACACAACTGTATTGAGTCCAAATGTCAGGTATATTATTCGTTAGGAAGAACATTTAACCTTAACACAAATATCAATTTATGCAGAAGATACAAAAGACACAAAATTAATATAAGCATTCTAGTATTTCTTGATGGAGAATGTGTACAAGACGGAGTGGACGTTGGTCTTTCCGGGAGTCACAATAGTCGAAGGGAAATTTGGATGATTGACAGCATCCGGGAACCCTTGAGTCTCCAAACACAAGGCTGAATGAGGTTGATATACATATCCACCTTTTCCCTTTGTGTTAATGACGAAGTTTGCAGTGTAAAATTGCACACCAGGTGCAGTCGCTTTTATATCCATCACTCTTCCTGACTTCTTATCATAAACAATCGCCACGGGCTTCATCTTTTTACTGCTGTCAAGTGCATAGTTGATGTCATATCCATTTTGGATTTTGTTGATCCTGCTCCCCACCTTATGGGGTTTCAGGAAGTCGTAGGGCGTGTTCTTGACAGGGGATATTTCGCCTGTAGGAATGTGTTGTTTATCTAATGGAGTGATGTGTGATGCATAGATTTGAAGAACTTGGGACAAAACATCGCCAGTGTTGTGACCACCAATGTTCCAGTAAGGGTGGTGAGACAGGTTAATTGGAGTGGCCTTGTTTAGAGCTCTTGCCTTAAATACCACGCTAAGTTTGTAAGGATCTTTCAATGCATAGGTAACAGAGACAAGAACATCACCAGGAAATCCTACATAAGAAAGCAATGGAGTTTACCCGTAATGTCATGCTTTTATCAACAAAAATATCTACAAAAATATCATGACATGTTTTAAATCACAAGTTATAAAAGCCTTAGTTCTTAAATTTCGTATCCATATCCAGTCAACTACGCCACATGAACTGAAATAAAGGATGTAATTGTCTTGAATGGATACGAAGATTTACCTTCTTCACCATCAGCACTGTAGTAGGTTAGAGTTATGTAAGGACTTGGACCATGTCGCACGTACTTGCTCACCTTCCAGACAACTTTGCTAAATCCTTTAAGACCACCTATATTTTTGAAGTTTTATTTACATCAGAGACAGAGAAAGGAAATTTGGCTAAAGTGAAAGAGAAAGAAATTGTAATTAAAAATATAGCGAGAGTACCATGTAACATGTTTACGCCTTCATTGGCAACAAGCTTATAATGGGTGCCATTCAAAGTAAATTGAGCACCACCAATCCGGTTAGCAACCCTTCCAAGTGCGGCTCCAAAGTAACTCGTATCATTCTGCACCAAATTTTGTTCTTAAGTGAAAACAGACGGAGCTAAATATCCTTCAGTATACTTCACATCAATCCAAAAGATGGGAGGTTTAGGGCCTAGGGGAGATATTATAGGCTTGGGACCCGGTCTTTGTTGAAGGAACTACAATTAGACAATGTCAAATGACTATGGAGACATTGGCACAATTCAAGGCAGGAGCGGCTCAACAAATTTAGTGACTTAAAGTCGAACATTATGTGAAGAAGTTTTTAGAAAAGAGCAAGGTTGGGATAGACGCATAGAGTACAATGGACAAACAAACGTGAACTAACCTTGTATTCCTTGATGGTGTCATATCCCAGAACAACATCGCCTATTTTTCCTGGAAAGGATCAACACAAGGTAAAACTGATTTCTTCAAGGAATAGCAGAAAACAGTACTGATAAACACATCAAGAAGGTTCAAACAAAAGCAGATTTAAAACAGGACTACGTTTTCTGGAAGATGGAATTTTTTTAATTAACCATTTGATATACCCTACTGACTAATACAGATTCGCGACCTATTGAAGGTGAATGCTACTACAATGGCTTTCTTCATTCATACGGCTCGAACCCGAGACTTATGGTTAAGAAGGGTGATGAAAGATGGGATTGATGAAGATAGAAGACAGACAGACATACCATGCTTATCAGGAAGAAAAACGGAGATGATTGAGGCACCATAATTGGTGATCTTAACAGAGAAATCTCCTTTCTTGATCTCATATATCCCTATCTTGCGCCCTCTAACACTAGCAGCAGCACACAGATGAAGAATGAACAAACAGATCAACAAATTAATCTTTGAAGACATAGTCAGCTCCTGTATTTTTGAGACTTTAGAGTGTCTTAGTGCAGCTTCTCCAGCCTTGAATTTATGCACTCCTCGGATTCATCTGGCATTATTCTGGAATTAGATTATTACCTGCATGTGAACAAAAAAGAACTTGTCTGCCTAAATAATCTGCGTGTAACCGGGATAACCCCGTATAAAATGGACAATGATGAGTCCAGTCTAAGAATTGACACAGTCAAGTTAGCCGTCTCTATTATTTATGTATAGTTAACTTCTGAAGTAGCTGTTTGCATTGACTTGTGAATACAAAAAATGGTACCCACGTTGGCGTGATTCTTATTCTGGAAATAATCAAAACTTTTCCCATAATTTGGCATAAAATATATATTAAACTCAACCACTTGTTCCTCCATTTCTTGAACTAGATCTACTCTGTAAATACCTCGGAGGTCGTAAATTTAGATTTTAATTGCCCTTCACCAAAATTAAAACAGATCATAGTGTTATTCATATTGTAGTCCTTCGGGTTGTGTTTAGATTTTGTTTTAATACTCTGCTTGTTACCCTGTTTCTTTTGCAACTTTGCATGATTGCATCAACAATTTGGTAGGACAGGATCAATGTCAAAAGCATATCTTTGGCAGTGGCGAAGCCAGGAAATTCAACAAGGGTGTTCAAACCTTTGCCAGTGGGCTATGTAAGGGTGTTCAAAGTCTATTTTTAATCAATAACAAGTAATATTTTACCTTATACGGAGTATAATTTTTCGGCGAAGGGTGGTCTTGATTGAACGTAGCTTCGCCCCTGATATTTGGTAAAAACTATTTAAAGAAATCTCAACTGAGACTATTAACAGGACACAAACTTACGAATTTTAACTGGGTCTAGAAAAAAACTACTCCATCTGTTTAAAAAAGATTGACAGTATTTCCTTATTAGTCTGTTTTTCAAAAAGACTAACACCTTTCAATATTTCCTTAATAAGAAGCAGTTATTGTCATACAAGTGATATGACAGGTTTCAGACCACAAGTTTCAAAAGTATTACAGCCACACAAATGCTATGGCTTATTTAAGACCACATATCTCAAAAATCTTCTTTTGTTATTAATATTTGTGTCAAATCAAACTAAAACAATCTCTTTGAAACGGAGGAAGTATCAATTATTCTAAATGTAGGTGTTTTATTTGTCACAAAGAACATATAATAGTCAATTTCATCCATGGTCATTGAACTTTTGTGTTTGTTACCCAAAAGTCACTTTTTTTGTTACGTAAAAATCATTTAACTTTGTGTTCATTACTCAAAAGTCTCTATTCTTTTTTTTGTTACACAAAAATCATTTTACTTTGCTCTAGTTATCATAAAAGTCACATTTGCCAGATTTTATAATATTTTTACTTGAAAAGTCTATTATACCCTTGATATTATATAAATCTTCATATTTATGTAATACCTTCTATATTATATACTATATAATATATTTTTAACCTAGGTATTTTATTTATAACTAAAATATTTTAATATTATTTTATTTATTTTTTTTATAATATATACGTACATTTAATTTTTCCTTAACTAATTTATTTTTACTTTTTACCTGTGTTTTACCCGCCCGAACGTACCAACAAGTTTGAAATCATAAAATGGACTTGCTCGAACCCTCGGAATGCGTAAAACAACATCAAAACTAAGAATGATACCCCAAACCAAATGGATTCAACTTAGAATTTTGAAATTCTTCAAACTCACTTCGAACACGCCGAAACATACTTAAACTACTCAGATTAACAACAAATTTTGCGTGCAACTCTTAAATCACCATACGGAACTATTTCCAGGCTCGAAATTCCAAACGGACCTCGATTACTCCAAAACATACTCAAAACCAAAATTTAAATAACTTTAAAACCTTCAATTAGTCAACTTTCACTGTTAAGCGCCGAAACGCCCCGGGTTGTCCAAAACCCGACCCGAACGTACTCCCAAGTCAAAAATCATCATACGAACCTATTGAAACCGTCAAATCTCGATTCCGGTGTTGTTTCCTAAAAATGTTGACCGAAGTCAAACTTGATCTTTTAAAGCCAAACTAAGGAACCAAGTGTTCCGATTTCAACCAAAACCCTTCTAAATCCCGAACTAACCATCCTCGCAAGTCATAAAACAATAAAAGCACATATGGGGAGTCTTATTTAGGGGAATGGGGTTCTAGAAGGTAAAATGACCGATTGAGTCGTTACAAGTGGTTAAGAACGTTGACGTGAGATTTGTTCATAGTAAAGTTACTTACAAATTTAATAACGCTACCAATATATCTTAAAAATTAACGTTAAGAAAAAATTAAATATACAAATATATTATAAAAATAATAAATAAAATAATATTAAGTTATTTTAGTTATAAATAAAATACCTAGGTAAAAATATATTATATAGTATATAATATAGAAGGTATTATATAAATATGAAGATTTATATAATATCAAGGGCATAATAGACTTTTTAAGTAAAAATATTATAAAATCTGGCAAATGTGACTTTTGTGATAACTAGAGCAAAGTAAAATGATTTTTGTATAACAAAAGAAAGAAAAATGACTTTTGAGTAATGATCACAAAGTTAAATGATTTTTACGTAAAAAAAAAAAAAAAAAGTGACTTTTGGGTAACAAACACAAAAGTTCAATCACCATGGATAAAATTAACTCTAACATATAACCTTGACAGAAACATCAATTTATGCAGAAGATACAAATGCCAGAAGCATAATGGAAATTTTAAAAAAAAAATATAAGCATTGTAGTACTCCTACTTTTTTATGGAGAACGTATACAAAACAGAGTGGACGTATTTCTCTCCCGGATTTACAATTGTCGACGGGAAATTAGGGTGATTCACAGCGTCAGGGAACACTAGAGTCTCCAAAGACAATGCTGAATGAGGTTGATAAACAAAACCACCTTTCCCTTTTATATTATTAACCCCATTTGCAGTGTAGAATTGGACACCAGGTGCAGATGCTTGTACATCCATCACTCTTCCTGATTTCTTATCATAAACTATTCCCACGGGTTTCATTTTTTCATTGCTGTCAAGTACATAGTTGATGTCATATCCATTTTTGAGTTTATTGATCCTGCTCCCCACTTTACGGGGTTTCAAGAAATCATACGGCGTGTTCTTGACGGGGGCAATTTCGCCTGTGGGAATGAACTGTTTATCTACTAGGGTGATGTGTGATCCAAAAATTTGAAGAACTTGGGACAAGACGTCGCCACTGTTGTGTCCACCAATGTTCCAGTAAGGGTGGTGAGACAGGTTAATTGGAGTGGCCTTGTTCAGTGCTTTTGCCCTAAATACCACGCTAAGTTTGTAGGGATCTTTCAATGCATAGGTAACAGAGGCAAGAACAGCACCAGGAAATCCTACATAAGAAAACAATGGAGTTTATTCAATTCATTAGTGTTCTTCAAAAAGAAGTTACTCCATCAATTGAAACTGAATGTGTAATTGTCTTGTATGGAATACCAAGATTTACCTTCTTCACCATCAGCACTGTAGTAGGTTAGAGTTATGTAAGGACTTGGACTATCTTTCACGTACTTGCTAACTTTCCATACAACTTTGCTAAATCCTTTAGGGCCACCTATATTTTTAAAGTTTCAATTGCATCAGAAACAGAAAGGAAGTTTGGGTAATGGAGGTAAAAGTGGATGAGAAAGCAAAGGCAAAAGGAAATGTATTGAGAGTACCATGCAACATGTTTTTGCCTTCATTGGGGACAAGCTTATAATGGATTCCATTCAAAGTAAATTGAGCACCACCGATCCGGTTAGCAACCCTTCCAAGTGTGGCTCCAAAATAACTTGTATCATTCTGCACCAAATTAGTTTCGTAAGTGAAAATAAACGGGGCTTTTGAATTTCCTTCACATCAATCCAGTAGATGGGAGGTTTAGCGGAGATATTATAGGCTAGGGAAGCAGTCTTAAAAGATACTTATAAAGTAGTTGTACATAATTAGAGGCTGCTGGTGGTGGTGTTGTGTGGTGATAGTAGATAGAGTATTCGTAAGAGGTTTCATTCACATAAATTTTCAAATGCAACATCATCTTAGTGATTTTAAGATTATGTACAAGTTTTGAATAAATCAGATATATTCAAAACAAATAAGTGATTGTAAAAGAGAAGAAAATAAATGCATTAATGAATTCAAATTTAAATGATTCAAGTTCAGATTTCCATTAATTGAAAGTAAACCGACTAAATTTCTTTCTATGTACTTCACATCAACCCAAAAGATGGGAGGTTTAGGAAAGAACTATAATTAGACTGTATCAAATGACTATGGATTTTGACATGGTACAATTCAAAGAACCGGTGCCATTGACTCATAACCAGAACAACACTGTAGTAATAAAATAGAAGGCAATCAAAGAAAGGGAAGGCAAGAAGAATATATCCTTCCCTTTCTCTGTTTCTCTTTTTTCTTAATGAGAATATGAAGTAAATTTTTTTCAGAAAAGAGCAAATTGGAATAAACGCATTCAAATACGATGAACAAATTAAAGTGAACTAACCTTGTATTCCTGGATAGTGTCATATCCAAGAACAACATCACCTATTTTTCCTGGAAATTAGCAAATAGCAACACAAGATAAGACTATAGTCTTCAAGGAATAGCAGAAAACAGTACACATATTCACATCAAGAAGGTTGAAACTAAAATACAACAAAAAAAATAACAACCCAGTATAATCCCACTAGTGGGGTCTGAGGAGGGTAGTGTGTACACAGAACTTACCCCTACCCTGGGGTAGAGAGGCTGTTTCCGATACACCCTCGCTCCCTCCCTCCAAGAACTCCCCACCTTGCTCTTGGGTGATTCGAACTCAAGTGGAGTTTGCTTACCACTAGATCAACCCACTCCAAAATGGATGTTAAAATAGGAATACATTTTCGGAAAAATTGGGATTTGATTAGGTAAAAGACAGGCATACCATGCTTATCAGGAAGAAGAACAGATATGATTGTGGCACCATAATTGGTGATCTTAACAGAGAAATCTCCTTTCTTGATCTCATAGATCCCTATCTTGTGCCCTCTAACACTAGCGGCAGCCAACAGATGAAAAATGAACAAACAGACCAACAAATTAATCTTTAAAGACATAGTCAACTCTAGTCGTTTTTTAGACTTTGGGGCGTCTTAATGACAACTCTTCAGCCTTTGAATTTATATACTTCTCCACTACCAGTCATCTGGTATTATTTGTGGGATTAGATTATTACCTGCATGTGAACAAAAGAAAACTTGTCTCCCAAATAATCTGCGTGGAAATTGGTTAGCTCCGTAGAAAATGGATAATGATGAGTGTGAAGTCTTAAAATTGACAGTCAAGTTAGCCGTCTCCCATTATTTTATGTAACTAATTGCAGAAGTAGTTTGTGTTGACATGTAAATCCAAACAAAATGGCACCCACGTTGGCGTGATTCGTATTCTGGAAATAATCAAAACTTGGCCCACTATTTGGCTTAAAAGATGGAGAAGCATAATAATCTCAATCACATGTTTCGCCATTTCTTGGATTCTTCTGCTTTTTAAATATCTTAAATTTAGCTTTCAATGTTGGCCCTTCAACCGCATTACAATGAATTATGTGTGTGTTCCATTTTTCCGGTTCATAGGGTCTTACAGCATAAGCATCTATGTTTGTCACGTCTTGTATTTACACCAAACTAAGGAATTTAACCTTAGCCGTTAAAAATTAAAATAAGAATGCATATTACTCAATCATATTAAAGTGATAAATATGTGTATAAAAAATACAATTTCTGCATTTGGTTTGTTATCACTTATCAACAATGGGTGTATGTAAGTTTTTACCTTTAACACTCTTGTTATCATGTTTCTTCTGCGGTTTTGGGTCAACAATTTTACCAAAAACTATTTTGAACACTATTGATTGTCAATCTTCGATAACGGCGCCAAATTTTGACGAGCATAAAGCACAACACGAAATTGATGCTCGCTAGTCAAATATAGTATTGTTTAATTATTGTCTCCACAAGAATTGGATTTAAACAATGTTCAAGTAATTTCTAATTTAACGCTATCCAGGAAGATTAACACTTTGGTTGGCATGATTAATAACTAAAATTAATTATAAAAACTAAACAAGCGACAATTGATCACTGAAAGACAAAAGTTGAGCAACACCGAAATAATCAATGGGAGAAATAAGGGTTGTGACAGGATAGGTGCAAGATAGCAATTTGGGATCCAACTCTAGTTCAATTCATACTATTGTTCTAATGATTCTCACGAATTCACTCGATGATTAGTTCAAAGCCTCGATGATTAGTTCAAACGTGTAGCCAAGACTCCTCTCTCGATTAAATCTTAACTCTACGAGGTGAACTAATATAAGCACCGTGAAAATATGCAAGCATGCGTTAATGGATTAGTGTTCAGAAAAACGTCTCTCGAATATTCTCCTAACTTGATCTAATCAATAATTCAACAAGCTCGTTCGATTACTTAAAAGAATCACTCAATAAAGCCAAACCAAATAATACAAAGATAATCACCAAAATATTCCTCTTTCGATTAAATAAACCGGTGAATAAAGTTACAACAATTCAAAACTCCATAACAAATTCAAGCAAAGAATTGATTGTCAATCTTCGATAACGGCGCCAAATTTTGACGAGCATAAAACACAACACGAAATTGATGCTCGCTAGTCAAATATAGTATTGTTTAATTATTGTCTCCACAAGAATTGGATTTAAACAATGTTCAAGTAATTTCTAATTTAACGCTATCCAGGAAGATTAACACTTTGGTTGGCATGATTAATAACTAAAATTAATTATAAAAACTAAACAAGCGACAATTGATCACTGAAAGACAAAAGTTGAGCAACACCGAAATAATCAATGGGAGAAATAAGGGTTGTGACAGGATAGGTGCAAGATAGCAATTTGGGATCCAACTCTAGTTCAATTCATACTATTGTTCTAATGATTCTCACGAATTCACTCGATGATTAGTTCAAAGCCTCGATGATTAGTTCAAACGTGTAGCCAAGACTCCTCTCTCGATTAAATCTTAACTCTACGAGGTGAACTAATATAAGCACCGTGAAAATATGCAAGCATGCGTTAATGGATTAGTGTTCAGAAAAACGTCTCTCGAATATTCTCCTAACTTGATCTAATCAACAATTCAACAAGCTACTTCGATTACTTAAAAGAATCACTGAATAAAGCCAAACCAAATAATACAAAGATAATCACCAAAATATTCCTCTTTCGATTAAATAAACCGGTGAATAAAGTTACAACAATTCAAAACTCCATAACAAATTCAAGCAAAGAACTAGAGTTAAAATCCACAAATAGCAATCAAAATACCATATCCGTCAAACCCCAAGGGAAACTACTCCATAATCATGGAAGTCATCACAAATATAATTAAAGAGTAAGAAAACATCAATCTAACGTTACAATCCAAACTCCCGTATTGAATTGATGGAAAGATAATGAAATCTTGTGTCTTATCGCCTTCAATGTTCTCCAAAAGCTTCCAAGGTCAAAAGTCCTCTAAAAAGTATTTTTGATATATTTATACCATGTAGGAACATGCCCGGACAAAACTATCCTTTCCAAGCCGGAGTGAAAAAAGTTGGGCGAGAAAATACACTACCGCGGTGCGCCGAATTAGTGGGAAAGTTCAGAGGCCTATTTTTTTCACTCGGCAGGAAATTTGCATTAGCGCCCCCCGCCCCGCGGCGCATGGCGCGGTAGTGCATTTTTCTTAGAGTATTATTTTTTCCTCACTTTTTGACATCCAGACTTGGTCCTCGACCCCCTAACGTGATTCTGACTTAATTTATTGGGCTTCTACTAAGACTACAAAGCTCCAAATCATCCATTTTAGCTTCAAACTTGCTTCTTTACTCGAAATCACATCCTACACAACATAACACACAGTATTAAGTACAAAGTACTAACAGTTAGACTCAAATACAATCAAAGTATAGTAATTAGATTTCAAAATGTAGTTAAAACACGAGCTCCTAGCCTACCATCATCATCCATTAGAAGTGGTTCCCAAAAGAGGGATATTGTCCAAGCCTCTCCCAAGCTGAATTAGGTTCGCACGTGTTTGTTTTAGAGTTTCATAGCTTTAAAAGGTAAAATTTTGATTCTAAAATAGTAAATGCATTTGTGTCTAGTGTCTAGAATAAACTTGAAGATTTGTCAGTTGTACCTTTACGAATCTAATTCATTTTGAATGTAGTAAATAACAGCTTTTTCTCTCTGATTTCATTCTTCTTTGATATGATCTGGAATAATTTTAATAACTATATTCATTATTTAACGTTTTGAAGGGTAGGACAGGATTAATGCCAACATCATATCTTAGGTAAAGCACTTAAGAAACGTGATTAACAAACTCAACGGAGACTGTTCACTTGAAACAATATAGATACAAATTTCGATCTGTTCTAGAGAAGAAAAAAACAAACTTATCCTATCCCTGAACAGTGAGTCCACGTCCAAATGCTCAAACATATTTGAAAAAAGTTTTATGAAAACTCTATCCAAACACTTCAACAAAATAAAATTATATTATATCATGAATGTCGGATTTTTATTTGTCACAGAGAACATATAACCATGATACAAAAATCAATGTAAGTAGAATATTTTAAGAGGGATACAAGAGACAGAAGCCAAACATTCTAGGTAGTACTATTTCTTGATGGAGAATGTATACAGCACAGAGTGGGCGTAGGTCTTTCCCGAATTTACAATTGTCGACGGGAAATTTGGGTGGTTCACAGCGTCCGGATATCCTTGAGTCTCCAAAGACAATGATGAATGAGGCTGATACACATATCCACCTTTCCCTTTTACGTCAATGACCCAATTTGCAGTGTAGAAATGCACACAAGGCGCAGTTGCTTGTATATCCATCACTCTTCCTGATTTCTTATCATAAACTATTGCCACTGGTTTCATTTTTTCATTGCTGTCAAGTACGTAGTTTCTGTCATATCCTCTATCGATTTTGTCGATCCTGCTCCCCACCTTACGGGGTTTTAGAAAGTCATAGGGCGTGTTCTTGACACGGGCGATCTCGCCTGTGGGAATGAGCTGTTCGTCAACTGGGGTGATGTGTGATGAAAAGATTTGAACAACCTGGGACAAGACGTCGCCACTGTTGTGACCACCAATGTTCCAGTAAGGGTGGTGAGACAGGTTAATTGGAGTGGCCTTGTTCAGTGCTTTTGCCTTAAATACCACACTAAGTTTGTAAGGATCTTTTAATGCATAGGTAACAGAGGCAAGAACATCACCAGGAAATCCTACGTAAGATGTCAATAATGTTTATTCAATTCATAGTGTCCTTCACAAAGAAATTAATTATCTTGTATGGAATACCAAGATTTTACCTTCTTCACCATCAGCACTATGGTATGTTAGAGTTATGCAAGGGCACAGACCATCTTGCACGTATTTGCTCACCTTCCAGACAACATAGCTAAATCCTTTAGGGCCACCTTTTATTTGAGGTTTAATTATGTCAGTGAGGGAGAAAGGAATAACAACAAGCCCAGTGAAATCCCACAAGTGGGGTCTGGGGAAGGTGAGATATACGCAGACTTTACCCTACCTAACGAAGGTAGAGAGGCTGTTTCCGAAAGACACTCGGCTCAAAAGAAGTGAAAATGAAGCAATAAACAGACAGTAGCAAACACAGGGAAAGGAAATTTGAGTAAATGAAGGTGAAAGTGGAAGAGAAAAAGGGTAAAAGGAAATGTAATGAGAGTATACCATGAATGGTGTTATTGCCTTCATTGGGAACAAGCTTATAAAGGGTTCCATTCAAAGTAAATTGAGCACCACCAATCCGGTTAACAACCCTTCCAAGTAGGGCTCCAAAATAACGTGTATCATTCTGCACAAGATCACAAAGAATTTCGAAACTTGACATATTATTCTAACGAATTGAAATTATGGGAAAATCTTGAGCATCTAACGCAGAAACTCTAAAAGGATAGTTTGGAGTAGCATAAGACCTTTATAAACCATTTTTAATGCCCTTATAAACTTACTAAGTTCAAAGCGTGAAAACTTGTTAAGGTGAGTTGTCAAAAGCTGGTTTTGGTATCATCTGAAATAATTGAACTATCATCTTTTTCTTAATGAGAAAATGAACTAAAAGCTATTACTAACAAAGTCGAATAGATGCATCTAAGCACAATAAAGAAAGTAAACTAACCTTGTATTCCTCGATGGTGTCATATCCACTAACAACATCACCTATTTTTCCTGGAAAGGAGCAAAGACAAAATAAGACTGATGTCTTCGAGTAGCAGCAGAAAACAGTACACTTTATACACATACCATGCTTATCAGGAAGAAGAACAGAGATTATTCTGGCACCATAATTAGTGATCTTAACAGACAAATCTCCTTTCTTAATCTCATAGATTCCTATCTTTCGCCCTGTAACACTTGTGGCAGCCCACAGATGAAGAATGAACAAACAGATTAACACACTAACCTTGGAAGACATAGTCAACTCCTTTGTTTTTGAGCCTTCAGAGAGTGTTTCTTAATGACAGATTCTTCAGCTTTGAATTTATGTACTCTTCCAACTCATCTGGCACTATTGTGGGATTAGATTATTATCTGCATGTGAAAAAAAGAGGACTTGTCTCCCAAATAATCTGCTTGGAATGGAAATGGGATAACCTCATTAAAAAAATCGACAATGGTGAGTGTGTAGTATTGAAATTGAAAGAGTCAGGTTACCCCTTCCAATTATTTTATGTGTTACGTTGAACTGTAAATAGAAAAATGGAACCCACATTTACATGATTCATATTCTGGAAATAATAACAACTTGAGATTTTTTTGGCTTAAAAGATATATTATTAAACTGGTCAATCACATGATTAGCCATTTCCTGAATTCAACTTTTTAAATGCCCCAAAATTTAGCTTCCAGTTTTGACCCTTCAATCACATGATCAGACGATGTACCTTTAAGAACCTAATTCGTTTCGGGATGTAGTACTAAATAGTTTTTTGTTTCTAATTGTGCTACTATCCTTCTTTCTTTGATATGTTTTGGATTTATTTTGGTGACTACATTCATCAATTGTTCAGGTTTTAGTCATTTGTACGAGGAACTCGAGGGGCGAGGTGGGGATAAGAGGTTGTTCAAGTTAGCCAAGACGCGAAAAAGGAAGGCGCGGGACTTGGACCAAGTGAAGTATATCAAGGACGAAGAAGGTAGAGTTTTGTTGGATGAGTGGAGATGGCAGACCTACTTCCATAGTCTCTTGAATGGGGAGGGGGACAGGAGCATTGTCCTGGGTGATTTGGAACTCTCCGGGAGTCGTTGTGACTTTGGGTATTGTAGGCAGATTATAGTTGATGAAGTTGACACTGCTATGCGTAAAATAAGCAGGGGCAAAGCGACCGGGCCGGATGAAATCCTAATGGAGTATTGGAAGAGTGCGGGCAAGGCAGGCTTGGAGTGGCTCACTAGGTTATTTAATGTCATTTTTAGAACGAAGAAGATGTCCGAAGAGTGAAAGTGGAGCACGATGGTTCCTGCATACAAGAACAAGGGTGATACCCAAAATTGCAATAACTATCGGGGTATCAAGCTGCTTAGCCATACTATGAAAGTCTGGGAGAGATTGGTAGAGCTAAGGGTGAGGAGGAGTGTGTCTATTTTTGAGAACCAGTTTGGGTTTATGCCGGGGCATTCGACTACAGAAGCCATCCACATTGTTAGGAGATTGATGGAGCAGTATAGGGAGAGAAAGAAGGACTTGCATATGGTGTTCATCGACTTAGAAAAGGCGTACGATAAAGTTCTGAGGGATGTTTTTGTGATGACCCAAAATATCATCTTTAAATTTAATGATTAATTATGTGATCTAAGCACTATTTACCATTACTCGACTTGAGTGTGCAGTCCGTAAAAATTTTTCGGAAAGTTTTCAGGTGAAAAATGAATTAAAATGTGAATTAGAGCTTTAAAACTCAATTGAGTTGACTTTGGTCAACATTTTTAGCAAACAGACCCGGATCAGTGTTTTGACAATTTTGGTAGGTCTGTATCGTGATTTGGGACTTAGGCGTATGCCCGGAATCAAATTCCGAGGTCCCTAGCCCGAGATATGGAATTTTAATGAAAAGATTAAAAGTTTAAGTTCAAATAGTGACCGGATGTCAAATTATGTGCAAACGACCCCGGAATAGAATTTTTATGATTCCAACAGCTCCGTATGGTGATTTTGGACTTAGGAGCGTGATCAGAATTTTATTTGGAAGTCCGTAGTAGAATTAGGCTTGAAATGCCGAAAGTTGAATTTTTGGGAAGTTTGACCGAGAGGTTGACTTTTTGATATCAGGGTCGAAATCCGATTCTGAAAATTTTTATAGCTCAGTTATGTCATTTATGACTTGTGTGCAAAATTTAAAGTCATTCCGAATTGATTTGATGTGCTTCGACACAAGATATAGAATTTGAAAGTTCAAAGTTCATTGATTTTGATTTGAGGTGCGATTCGTCGTTTTGATGTTGTTTGATGTAGTTTGAAGCCTCGACTAAGTTCGTATGGTGTTTTGGGACATGTTGGAATAATTGGTTAAGGTCCCGAGGGTCTCGGGTGGATTTCGGAAGGTAAACGGAATGGATTTCGGACAAAGTGCTGGAAATTTCTGTTTGCCGAAATTACTGTTGCAGAAATTCCGTGCGTGGAGCCAAGTTTGGAAGCTTATATCTCGCAATGCATAAGGAATCAGAAAATATACAAAACATGAAAGTTGTAGTCGTTGGATTATAGGTTCCAGAAAGTTAAACTATGCATTATTTGGACATTTGTACAGAAAGTTATGATGGATTGAAAAAAGGCTGGTAGAGCAGTTTCGCCAGAAATTTCGCCAGAAATTTCGCCAGAAATTCTGATGCATGCAGCCAACTTTGGGAGCTTATATCTCGCAATGCATAAGGAATCGGAATAATTACAAAACATGAAAGTTGTAGTCGGTAGATTCTAGTTTCCAGAAAGTTAAACCATTTATCATTTGGATATTTGTACATAAAGTTATGATCAATTGAAGTAAGACTGATAGAGCTGTTTCTGGTAGACTTTTAGTGACGAAAAATGGACTTTTAGTGACGGATTGACAGAAACTTAAGGATCAAAAATGCTCATTTCATTCATTTCGTTTTGGATTTTTGGAGCACGGTTTTGGGCAATTTTTGGGCGATTTTCCCGGAAAAACATTGGGGTAAGTGTTCATTATCCTATATTGATTATATTTCATGATTCCATACTCATTTACATCATGAATCCGTGAATTTATGGAAGAAAAATCAAGATTTTTGCAAAATCTTCCAAAAACGAAAATTTAAGATTTGGAGGTCGAGTTGTTATCGGATTTTGGTAAAATTGGTATGGGTGGACTCGTAATTGAATGGGTTGTCGGATTTTATAAGTTTCGCCGGATTCCGAGATGTGGGCCCCACGGAGCAAATTTTGAGCTAATTTCGGATTTTAATGAAAATGTAATATTTTCTTATGAAATTGATTACTATAATTTTTGTTGACTGTATCGAATTAATTATGACTAGATACGAGTCGATCGGAGTCGGAAATTCGAGGAAAAAGCATAATACTTGGTTAAATTGGAGCAAGTCGAGGTAAGTGACTTGTCTAACCTTGTGTGGGGGAAATTTTTCCTAGGATTGGTATTGATGTGATTATTGAAATGTGTTGAAAGTCGTGTGCACGATGTGACGAGTGTGTACACGGGTTAATTTGCGAAAGATTATATTTTTAAATTGTGTAGATCACTATTACGCATTTATTAAATTATTTTATCTTGTTATATTCTTCATCATTGATGTGAGATATATACTTCAAATTTGTTTGATCTTTTCTTACTAATTGTTTTACCTGTTTAGTTGAAACTTGGTTTCTTTTATTCTGTGCATTATTTGAAGGCTGATTTTCTTTAAATTAAATATTATTAATATGAAGTATTTGACATTTTTAAACTTGATATTGAAGCAACGTAGTAAAGATTTTGAAATATTATTTTCCTAAATTATTTACTCCTGAATATTTTTATACTCATTGTGAGGGAGCCGTGAGCTCTTTATTGTGGAAGAATATTATTGATGATTTATTTTGGCATGAGCCGTGAGCTCTTTATTGTGGCAAACTATTATTGATGATTTATTTTGGCATGAGCCGTGAGCTCTTTATTGTGGAAAAATATTGTTGTTGAATTATTTTGGCAAGTTAAATTATTTGAGCACTTGAGGTGCAAATTGTGATATATTGTGATATTGATACGCATGCGGTGGTATAAGGTCTGGGTGTTGAAACGCATGCGGTGAGATAAGGGTGGCTTGATACGCGTGGCTAGTAGGGGAACTACTAGAAGTCATGCGGTGTGATAAGGGTGGCTAAAACGCGGGATGCTATTTCGGGAAAAAATATTTTCTTTAAATAAATTGTGAAGGCTCCCGCGGTGATATAAGAAAATGAGATATTGTGAATTTATTTATGATTTGGGTCTACGAGGCGGTACCTCGGGAGTGCCCTTGTTGATATTGATTTATGGCCGTAGTTGCCTTTGATTATTATTGTGGTTTTCATAAAGTTGAAGGAAATTCTGTTTTGATTTCCACGAGATATTATTTGCAATTATTTGGTGTCATTAAATGTGACATACTATTTGATTCATTTTCGATGTCATTTTATTTTACTACATTGATAAATATTTTACCATGACATTATTATATTCCAGTAGGGCCTCACCTGACCTCGTCACTACTCTACCGAGGTTAGGCTTGGCACTTACTGGGTACCGCTGTGGTGTACTCATACTACACTTCTGCACATCTTTTTGTGCAGATCCAGGTACATTTTACCAGCCTAGACGTCATTGAGTTACCTGCGCACGGAGACTTCGAGGTATATCTGCCAGCGTCCGCAGACTCCGGAGTCCCCTTCTATCATTTTATGTTGCTTCCTTATATTTTATCTAGACCTTGACATATAGAGACATTAAGAATAAATTCTTAGAAGCTTGTGACTTATTTCTACTGGGTTTTGGGAGTTGAAATTGTTTGAATTGTAGTTTATTTATTTCAGATATTTATTATTATTCCTCATTGATAGGCTTACCTAGTCTTAGAGACTAGGTGCCATCACGACATCCTACGGAGGGAATTTGGGGTCGTGACAAGTTGGTATCAGAGCACTAGGTTCATAGGTGTTATGAGTCACAAGCAAGTTTAGTAGAGTCTTGCGGATCGGTACGGAGACGTCTGTACTTATCTTCGAGAGGCTATGGAACTGTTACGAATTATTCACTTCTTTGATTCCTTATCGTGCACCTTTGTTGATTTCAAATTTCTTAACAATTGTTTTTCTATTCTCTCACAGATGGTGAGGACACGCATAACTGGATCTGATGATCAGACACCCGCGCCCCCTGTTGGAGCCGCAAGAGGCCAGGGTCGGGGCAGAGGCCGAGCCAGAGGCCGAGGAAGACCACGTGGTGCAGCCAGAGCATCTGCACGAACTGCTGCACCAGAGCCACCAGTAGCTCCAGTTGGAGAGGAGGCACCTGAGACGCCTGTTACTACTCCTGCACTTCAGGAGACTCTTGCCCAGTTTTTGAGCATGTTTGGCACTTTAGCTCAGGCAGGATTAATTCCACTTGCTCCTGCCACATCTCAGGCTGGGGGAGGAGTGCAGACTCCTGCCGCCCATACTCCAGAGCCACGTGCCCAAGTTGACCATGCCCCAGAGGTTATACCAGTGCAGCCAGTTGTCCCAGTTCGGCCTGAGATTAGGACAGCAGTTTCAGAGGGAGAGCAGCTCAGGCTCGAGAGGTATAAGAAGTACCACCCTCCCACTTTCAGCGGTCTAGCTTCAGAGGATGCTCAGGGTTTCCTGGAGGAATGTCACCGTATCCTTCGTACTATGGGTATTGTGGATTCCAGTGGAGTTTCTTTCACGACATTCCAGTTTAGAGGAGCAGCCTACCAGTGGTGGCGGGCATATGAGTTGGATAGTCCGGCTGAGGCAGCTTCACTTACTTGGACTCAATTTTCAGATATGTTCTTGAGGGAGTATGTTCCTCAGAGTCTTAGGGATGCTTGGCGCGCTGAGTTTGAGCAGCTGCGCCAGGGTTCTATGACCGTGTCAGAATATGCGGACTCGGGAGAGGGAAGAGAGGGAAGCTAAGAGACCCTGAGATTCTGGCACATATAATAATTCTCGTGCCCAAGTTGCAGCCCGACATGGTAGAGGTTATGTGGGCCGTCCTATTCATTCAGCACTTCCAGCTTCCAGTGGTATTCCTACTACTCCCAGACCTCAGGTTCCATATTATGCACCACCAGTGTCTTCTGTACCTCCTGTACGGGGTGCTTTCAGTGGACAGTCTAGTCGATCAGGCCCGAGCTAGTCCCAGCAGCCACGTCCTCCGAGAGCTTGTTTTGAGTGTGGTGATACTCGCCATATTATGAGAGATTGCCCCAGATTTAGGAGGGGTGCACCTCCACAGATTTCTCAAGCCCCACCTATTCCACAAGGTCCTCCGGCTTCTCAGGCCATGATTTCTGCACCAGTTGCCACTCCACCTGCACAACCAGCCAGAGGTGGAGGTCGGACAGGTAAAGGTCACCCTAAAGGGGGAGGCCAGGCCAGATATTATGCCCTTCCTGCTAGGACAGATACCGTTGCATCCGATTCTGTTATCACAGGTATTATTCCGGTCTGTCATAGAGATGCATCAGTCTTATTTGATCCAGGCTCCACTTATTCTTATGTGTCATCTTATTTTGCCCCGTATTTGGGCGTATCACGTGATTCCTTGAGTTCTTCTGTTTATGTATCTACACCCGTGGGTGAATCTATTATTGTGGATCGTGTGTATCGGTCGTGTTTAATTATTATCAGTGGTTTTGAGACCATAGCCGATTTATTATTGCTCAGTATGGTGGATTTCGATATTATTTTGGGCATGGACTGGTTGTCGCCCTATCACGCTATTCTTGATTGTTACGCTAAGACGGTGACGTTGGCTATGCCAGGTCTACCGCGGCTAGAGTGGAGAGGTACCTCAGATCATGTTCCTAGCAGGGTTGTTTCATTTCTTAAAGCTCAACGGATGGTTGAGAAGGGGTGTGATGCGTATCTGGCCTATGTGAGAGATGTTAGTATTGATACTCCTAATGTGGAGTCAGTTCCTGTAGTAATGGATTTTCCTGATGTATTTCCAGCGGATCTTCCGGGTATGCCGCCCGACAGGATGTTGACTTTGGCATTGATTTGTTACCAGGCACTCAGCCCATTTCTATTCCACCATATAGTATGGCCCCAGCAGAGTTGAAAGAATTAAAAGAACAGTTACAGGAGTTGCTTGATAAGGGTTTCATTCGGCCCAGCGTATCGCCTTGGGGTGCTCCTGTCTTATTTGTAAAGAAGAAGGATAGTTCTATGCGGATGTGTATTGATTATCGCCAGTTGAACAAGGTTACAGTGAAGAACAGGTATCCATTGCCACGTATTGATGACTTATTTGATCAGCTTCAGGGTGCCAGAGTATTCTCAAAAATTGACTTGCGTTCAGGCTATCATCAGTTGAAGATTCGGGAGCCAGATATTCCGAAGACTGCTTTCAGGACTCTGTACGGTCATTACGAGTTCCTTGTGATGTCTTTTGGGCTGACCAACGCCCCAGCAGCATTTATGCACTTAATGAATAGTGTATTTCAACCCTATCTTGATTCCTTCGTCATTGTATTTATTGACGACATTCTGGTGTACTCCCGAAGTCAGGAAGATCATGAACAGCACCTGAGGACTGTGCTTCAGATTTTGAGAGAAAAGAAGTTATATGCAAAATTTTCAAAGTGTGAATTCTGGCTTGATTCAGTGGGATTTTTGGGTCATATAGTTTCATGCGAGGGGATCAAGGTAGATCCAAAGAAGATTGAAGCAGTGCAGAGTTGGTCCAGACCGTCCTCAGTTACGGAAATACGGAGTTTCCTTGGTTTGGCTGGGTATTATCGCCGATTTGTACAGGGTTTCTCTTCTATTGCTGCATCTATGACCAAATTGACCCAGAAGGGTGCTCCGTTCAGGTGGACCGAGGAATGTGAGGAAAGCTTCCAAAAGCTCAAGACAGCTTTGACTACAGCCCCAGTATTGGTATTACCTACAGGTACAGGATCTTATACTGTGTATTGTGACGCGTCGCGTATTGGTCTCGGCGCAGTGTTGATGCAAGACGGTAGGGTGATTGCTTACGCGTCCAGACAGTTAAAGGTGCATGAAAAGAATTATCCTGTACATGACCTGGAGTTAGCAGCTATTGTTCATGCCTTAAAAATTTGGCGGCATTATTTATACGGTGTCCATTGTGAAATCTACACTGATCACCGGAGTCTACAACATCTGTTTAAACAGAAGGATCTTAATTTGCGGCAGCGGAGATGGTTGGAGTTGCTTAAGAATTATGATATCACCATTCTCTATCATCCGTGGAAGGCCAATGTGGTGGCCGATGCCTTGAGTCGTAAGGCGGAGAGTTTGGGTAGCTTAGCATATTTACCGGTAGCAAAGAGGCCTTTAGCCATGGATGTTCAGGCCTTGGCCAACCAGTTTGTTAGATTGGATATTTCCGAGCCGAGTCGGATTTTGGCTTGCGTGGTTTCCCAGTCTTCACTTTATGATCTTATCAGGGAACGTCAGTATGATGACCCCCATCTGCTTGTCCTTAAGGATACAGTTCAGCACGGTGATGCCAAGGAAGTCACTATTGGAGAAGACGATGTACTACGGATGCAGGGCAGGCTATGTGTGCCTAATGTGGATGGCTTGCGTGAGTTGATTCTCCAGGAAGCTCACAGTTCACGGTACTCCATTCATCCAGGTGCTGCGAAGATGTATCAAGACTTGAGACAGCACTATTGGTGGAGGCGGATGAAGAAGGACATAGTGGGGTATGTATCTCGGTGTTTAAATTGTCAACAGGTAAAATATGAGTATCAACGACCGGGTGGATTACTTCAGAAGTTAGAGATTCCAGAATGGAAATGGGAGCGGATCACTATGGATTTCGTTGTTGGGCTCCCACGGACTCAGCGGAAGTTGGACGCAGTTTGGGTGATTGTGGATAGGCTGACCAAATCAGCTCATTTCATTCCTGTGATTACTACTTACTCCTCAGAGCAGCTGGCTCAAGTATATATTCGCGAGATTGTCAGACTTCACGGTGTACCAGTATCTATCATCTCTGACCGGGGTACACAGTTTACCTCACGATTTTGGAGGGCAGTTCAACGTGAGTTGGGTACTCGGGTAGAGTTGAGTACATCATTTCACCCTCAGACGGACGGGCAGTCCGAACGCACTATTCAAATACTGGAGGATATGCTTCGTGCGTGTGTGATAGATTTTGGGGGTGCTTGGGATCAGTTCTTACCACTTGCGGAGTTTGCTTACAACAACAGTTACCAGTCAAGCATCCAGATGGCTCCGTATGAGGCCTTGTATGGTAGGCGGTGCCGGTCTCCAGTGGGTTGGTTCGAACCAGGCGAGGCTAGACTTTTGGGTACAGACTTGGTTCAGGATGCCTTGGAAAAGGTTAAGTTGATTCAGGATCGACTTCGCACAGCCCAATCTAGACAGAAGAGTTATGCGGATCGGAAGGTTCGTGATGTTGCATTCATGGTTGGTGAGCGGGTATTGCTACGAGTTTCGCCTATGAAGGGTGTGATGAGGTTCGGGAAGAAGGGCAAGTTGAGCCCTAGGTATATTGGGCCTTTTGAGATTCTTGAGAGAGTTGGAGAGGTGGCTTACAAACTTATACTACCACCTAGTCTCTTTACCGGTCATCCGGTATTCCATGTTTCTATGCTTCGAAAATATCACGGGGATCCGTCTCATGTGCTAGACTTCAGTTCGGTTCAGTTGGACAAGAATCTATCTTATGTTGAGGAACCAATGGCTATTTTGGATAGGCATGTTCGAAAGCTGAGGTCAAAGAACATTGCTTCCGGGAAGGTTCAGTGGAGGGGTCATCCGGTCGAGGAGGCGACTTGGGAGACCGAGCATGATATGCGCATATGTTATCCACACTTATTCACCAGCTTAGGTACTTTTTCTAACTCCGTTCGAGGACGAATGTTTGTTTTAGAGGATATTTTTGTGATGACCCAAAATATCATCTTTAAATTTAATGATTAATTATGTGATCTAAGCACTATTTACCATTACTCGACTTGAGTGTGCAGTCCGTAAAAATTTTTCGGAAAGTTTTCAGGTGAAAAATGAATTAAAATGTGAATTAGAGCTTTAAAACTCAATTGAGTTGACTTTGGTCAACATTTTTAGCAAACAGATCCGGATCAGTGTTTTGACAATTTTGGTAGGTCTGTATCGTGATTTGGGACTTAGGCGTATGCCCGGAATCAAATTCCGAGGTCCCTAGCCCGAGATATGGAATTTTAATGAAAAGATTAAAAGTTTAAGTTCAAATAGTGACCGGATGTCAAATTATGTGCAAACGACCCCGAAATAAAATTTTTATGATTCCAACAGCTCCGTATGGTGATTTTGGACTTAGGAGCGTGATCGAAATTTTATTTGGAAGTCCGTAGTAGAATTAGGCTTGAAATGCCGAAAGTTGAATTTTTGGGAAGTTTGACCGAGAGGTTGACTTTTTGATATCGGGGTCGAAATCCGATTCTGAAAATTTTCATAGCTCAGTTATGTCATTTATGACTTGTGTGCAAAATTTGAAGTCATTCCGAATTGATTTGATGTGTTTCGACACAAGATATAGAATTTAAAAGTTCAAAGTTCATTGATTTTGATTTGAGGTGCGATTCGTCGTTTTGATGTTGTTTGATGTAGTTTGAAGCCTCGAATAAGTTCGTATGGTATTTTGGGACATATTGGAATAATTGGTTAAGGTCCCGAGGGTCTCGAGTAGATTTCGAAAGGTAAACGGAATGGATTTCGGACAAAGTGCTGCAGAAATTTCTGTTGCAGAAATTCCGTGCGTGGAGCCAAGTTTGGAAGCTTATATCTCGCAATGCATAAGGAATCAGAAAATGTACAAAACATGAAAGTTGTAGTCGTTGGATTATAGGTTCCAGAAAATTAAACTATGCATTATTTGGACATTTGTACAGAAAGTTATGATGGATTGAAAAAAGGCTGGTAGAGCAGTTTCGCCAGAAATTCTGATGCATGTAGCCAACTTTGGGAGCTTATATCTCGCAATGCATAAGGAATCGGAATAATTACAAAACATGAAAGTTGTAGTTGGTAGATTCTAGTTTCCAGAAAGTTAAACCATTTATCATTTGGATATTTGTACATAAAGTTATGATCAATTGAAGTAAGACTGGTAGAGCTGTTTCTGGTAGACTTTTAGTGACGAAAAATGGACTTTTAGTGACGGATTGGCAGAAACTTAAGGATCAAAAATGCTCATTTCATTCAGTTCGTTTTGGATTTTTGGAGCACGGTTTTGGGCGATTTTTGGGCGATTTTCACGAAAAAACATTGGGGTAAGTGTTCCTTATCCTATATTGATTATATTTCATGATTCCATACTCATTTACATCATGAATCCGTGAATTTATGGAAGAAAAATCAAGATTTTTGCAAAATCTTCCAAAAACGAAAATTTAAGATTTGGAGGTCGAGTTGTTATCGGATTTTGGTAAAATTGGTATGGGTGGACTCGTAATTGAATGGGTTGTCGGATTTTATAAGTTTCGCCGAATTCCGAGATGTGGGCCCCACTGGCAAATTTTGAGCTAATTTCGGATTTTAATGAAAATGTAATATTTTCTTATGAAATTGATTACTATAATTTTTGTTGACTGTATCGAATTAATTATGACTAGATACGAGTCGATCGGAGTCAGAAATTCGAGGAAAAAGCATAATACTTGGTTAAATTGGAGCAAGTCGAGGTAAGTGACTTGTCTAACCTTGTGTGGGGAAAAGTTTTCCTAGGATTGGTATTGATGTGATTATTGAAATGTGTTGAAAGTCGTGTGCACGAGGTGACAAGTGTGTACACGGGTTAATTTGCGAAAGATTATATTTTTAAATTGTGTAGATCACTGTTACGCATTTATTAAATTATTTTATCTTGTTATATTCTTCATCATTGATGTGAGATATATACTTCAAATTTGTTTGATCTTTTCTTACTAATTGTTTTACATGTTTAGTTGAAACTTGGTTTCTTTTATTCTGTGCATTATTTGAAGGCTGATTTTCTTTAAATTAAATATTATTAATATGAAGTATTTGACATTTTTAAACTTGATATTGAAGCAACGTAGTAAAGATTTTGAAATATTATTTTCCTAAATTATTTACTCCTGAATATTTTTATACTCATTGTGAGGGAGCCGTGAGCTCTTTATTGTGGAAAAATATTATTGATGATTTATTTTGGCATGAGCCGTGAGCTCTTTATTGTGGCAAACTATTATTGATGATTTATTTTGGCATGAGCCGTGAGCTCTTTATTGTGAAAAAATATTGTTGTTGAATTATTTTGGCAAGTTAAATTATTTGAGCACTTGAGGTGCAAATTGTGATATATTGTGATATTGATACGCATGCGGTGGTATAAGGTCTGGGTGTTGAAACGCATGCGGTGAGATAAGGGTGGCTTGATACGCGTGGCTAGTAGGGGAACTACTAGAAGTCATGCGGTGTGATAAGGGTGGCTAAAACGCGGGATGCTATTTCGGGAAAAAATATTTTCTTTAAATAAATTGTGAAGGCTCCCGCGGTGATATAAGAAAATGAGATATTGTGAATTTATTTATGATTTGGGTCTACGAGGCGGTACCTCGGGAGTGCCCTTGTTGATATTGATTTATGGCCGTAGTTGCCTTTGATTATTATTGTGATTTTCATAAAGTTGAAGGAAATTCTGTTTTGATTTCCACGAGATATTATTTGCAATTATTTGGTGTCATTAAATGTGACATACTATTTGATTCATTTTCGATGTCATTTTATTTTACTACATTGATAAATATTTTACCATGACATTATTATATTCCAGTAGGGCCTCACCTGACCTCGTCACTACTCTACCGAGGTTAGGCTTGGCACTTACTGGGTACCGCTGTGGTGTACTCATACTACACTTCTGCACATCTTTTTGTGCAGATCCAGGTACATTTTACCAGCCTAGACGTCATTGAGTTACCTGCGCACGGAGACTTCGAGGTATATCTGCCAGCGTCCGCAGACTCCGGAGTCCCCTTCTATTATTTTATGTTGCTTCCTTATATTTTATCTAGACCTTGACATATAGAGACATTAAGAATAAATTCTTAGAAGCTTGTGACTTATTTCTACCGGGTTTTGGGAGTTGAAATTGTTTGAATTGTAGTTTATTTATTTCAGATATTTATTATTATTCCTCATTGATAGGCTTACCTAGTCTTAGAGACTAGGTGCCATCACGACATCCTACGGAGGAAATTTGGGGTCGTGACAGTTTTATGAAGATGTTTGGAGGCTAGAGGTGTACATGTTGCCTACGTTAGGTTGATTAAGGACATGTATGATGGAGTAAAGACTTGAGTGAGGACGGTGGGTGGGGACTCGGACCATTTTCCGGTAATAATGAGGTTGCATCAGGGGTCGGCACTCAGCCCTTTTTTGTTTATTCTAGTGAAGGATGTACTGACGTGCCACATCCAAGGGGAGGTACCGTGGTGCATACTATCTGCAGATGATATTGTATTGATTGACAAGACGCGAGACGGTGTGAACGCGCAATTAGAAGTATGGAGGAAGACCTTGGAATCTAAAGGTTTCAAGTTGAGCAGTACCAAGACAGAATACTTAGAGTATAAGTTCAGTGACGAGATTCAAGGGGGGAAGGGGAGGTGAGGCTGGACTCGCAGGTCATCCCTAGGAGAGAAAGTTCTAAGTACCTTGGGTCTATTATTTAGGGGGATGGGGAGATTGATGAAGATGTCACACATCGTATTGGGGCGGAATGGATGAAATGGAGACTCGCTTCCGGTGTTTTGTGTGACAAGAAGGTGCCACTGAAACTTAAGGGTAAGTTCTACAGAGTGGTAGTCAGACCAACAATGTTGTATCGGGCTGAGTGTTGGCCAGTCAAGATCGCTCATGTACAGAAGATGAAGGTAGCAGAGATGAGTATGTTGAGATGGATGTGCGGGTACACCAGGTTAGATAGGATCATAAATGAGGTTATTCGCGACAAGGTGGGTGTGGCCCCTATTGAGGACAAGATGCGGGAAGCACGACTTATGTGGTTTGGTCATGTGAGGAGGAGGAGCACAGACGCCCTGGTGAGGAGGTGTGAGAGGTTGACATTGGAGGGCCTACATAGAGGTAGAGGTATGCCAAAGAAGAGGTGGGGAGAGGTGATTAGGCAAGGCATGACGTAACTTCAGCTGACCGACATAACTATTGATAGGAAGGTATGGAGGTCGAGGATTAGGTTAGTAGAGTAGGTAGTCTAAAGTGTTCATAACAGTAGTATTGGCACGTAGTCTCGCTTTTTGTTGGTAGTAAGTTTTTATGACCAACCGTTATTTTCTTTCATTGTTGATCACCTTACTATCTGGTTGTTTTTATTCTGCTTTTATATGGCTTCTTGGTACTGTCCCTTCTTGTCTATATTTTTATTATTGTGGTGCTTATACTTTTCTAAACCGAGGGTCTATTGGAAACAACCTCTATATCCTCACAAGGTAGAGGTAAGGTCTGCGTACATACTACCCTCCCCAGACCCCACAGTGTGGGATATTACTGGGTATGTTGTTGTTGTATTGAAGTATAACAAAAAGTATATTTTAAAATCTATATGTATATAAGGTAAACATCATATCTTTGGTAAAACATTCTACCTATGAAACTGCAAAACCATTTTTATGGAGCAATGTGATCAGAACAGTAAATGGAGACTATTAAATAAAAACAAGTTCTGATTTGTTCCAGAAAGGGCAAAATGCAACAGCAAAACTATCCACTCCAAAAACAGTGAATCCACGTCTAAACACTCACTAAACATGTCTAAAAACTGTTCTTTGAAAACTCCATCAAAACATAACTGTATTAAGTCTAAATATCAGGTGTTTTATTCGTCAGCAAGAACATATAACCTTGACAGAAATATCAATTTATGCAAAAGATACAAAAGACACAAGCGATGTTGAAAAAAATTAATAAGAATTCCAGTATTTCATGATTGAGAAAGTATACAGCATTTTGTGAACGTAGGCCTTTCCTGGAGTCACAATTGTTGAAGGGAAATTTGGGTGGTTCACAGCATCAGGGAACCCTTGAGTCTCGAAGCACAATGCTGCATGAGGCTGATATACATATCCACCTTTCCCCTTCTGAATAAGGGAGTTTGCAGTGTAGAATTGCACACCAGGCGCAGACGCTTGTAAATCCATCACTCTTCCTGACTTCTTATCATAAACTATTGCCACGGGCTTCATTTCTACAGTGCTGTCGAGTGCATAGTTGATGTCATATCCACTTGGGAGTTTACTGATCTGGTTCCCCACTTCACGGGGTTTAAGGAAATCATAGGGCGTGTTCTTGACGGGAGAAATTTCACCTGTAGGAATGAGATGTTCGTCTACTGGAGTGATGTGTGACGCAAAGATTTGAACAACGTTGGACAAGATATCTCCACTGTTGTGTCCACCAATGTTCCAATAAGTGTGTTGAGCCAAGTTAACTGGAGTGGCCTTGTTTAGTGCTTTTGCCTTCATTACCACACTAAGCTTGTAAGGATCTTCCAATGCATAGGTAACAGAGGCAAGAACATCACCAGGAAATCCTACAAAAGGAAACAACGGATTTTTATTCAATTCATAATGTATCTTCAAAAGGAAATTAATAACTGTAATTGTCTTGTGGAATAAAAAAGCAGATTCACCTTCTTCCCCATCAGTACTGTGGTAGGTTAAAGTAATGTGAGGATAGGGACCATCTTGCTCATATTTGTTAACATTCCAAACAACACGGCTAAATCCTTTTGGGCCACCTATATTTTCGAAGTTCTTACATAAGAGGAAGGAAATTTGGGTATATGGAGCTGAAAGTGGAAGAAAAAGCAAAGTTAAAAGGAAATGTAACGAAGATACCGTGCAGCGTGTTTGCGCCATCATTGGCAATAAGCTTATAAAGGGTTCCGTTCAAAGTAAATTGAGCACCACCAATCCGGTTAGCTACCCTTCCAAGTAGGGCTCCGAAAGAAGTTGTATCATTCTGCAAAAGTTACTAGTGAAGATTTCACTGTACAAATAACTCATTCCATAGAAAGCTTGAAGCAAAAATGGGACAATACTACGTTCAAAACTCTTACTCACATGGACATTAATAAATTTAAAAGCACAAAAACGTATTAATGCAACTTGTCAAAAGTTGATTTGATACAAAGTGAAATAATCTAACTGTCCAATCTAGTTCAATTCGTTAATGCATTATAGGTCGTAGTTGAAAACCTTCATAAATCACTTTCTTTTACGGATCCAAAATGAGACATTCTTTAATTAAATAGAAGCAAACACATAAGTAAGAATAAATAAGGCATATGGTTGGGTTTTGCCAGTCTAAATGTCCTTCAATGTACTTCACATCAGTCCAAAATATGGAAGGTTTAAGTTAGGCATTATAGGCTAGAGGCGTGGTCTTTGTTAGCAAAGAGCTACAGCTAAATACTGTCAAATAAACAGACTGTTAATCCGCTATTGATTTGATTCATAATTGGCTATGAATTCTGACATGGCACAATTTCCATTGACTAACAGAGAGAAACACAGTGACGCGCAATTATAATAGAAGGCAAATCAAAGAGTTATATCACTCTATTTTTCTGATTGTCTTTTCCTTAATGAGAAAATGAACAACAAAATGTTTTTAGCAAAGAGCAGAATTCAAATAGATCCATTAAAATAAAACAAAGTGAACTAACCTCATATTCTTTGACGGTGTCATATCCCAGAGCAACATCACCTATATTTCCTGGAACGGAGCAAGAGACTGTAACACTGATTTCTTTAAGGAACAGCAAAAAGCAGTTACTCCCTCCGTTTCAATTTAGATGAGTTAGTTTGACTCGGCACGGAATTTTAAAAAAAAAAAAAAAGAATACTTTTGAGCCTTATGGTTTTAAAAGCTTAAAGGGCTAAAAGATTTGTGGGACCATGGCATTTGTGTGGTTATAAAAACTTCTCATCAAAAGTAAAATGAGTAAAATGAAAGTTTAAAGTTGAATTATTTCTAAATTTAGAAAATCGTCACTTATTTTGGAACTGACTAAAAAGGAAAGTAATTTATGGGAGAGAGTACATATAGACATCAAGAAGGTTGAAACAAGATCACATTATCAAATAGGAACATGTTTTCCGAAAGGTAAGATTGATTCAGCCAGCAGATGAGGTCTATATTAAGTTCTGAACTCATAATCTCAAATACAATAAGTTCGGTGCTAACAACCTTAAAAATTGTACCATCAAAATTTAACTTTTGAATCCACCTCTGAATTGATAAGGTAGAAGCCAGACATACCGTGCTTATCAGGAAGAAGGACAGAGATGATTCTGGCACCATAATTAGTGATTCTAACAGAGAAATCTCCTTTCTTTATCTCATATATCCCTATCTTGCGCCCTCTAACATTGGTAGCAGCCAACAGATGAAGAATGAAAAAACAGATCAACAGATTAATCTTTGAAGACATAGTCAACTCCTGTGGTTTTCAGACAGCTAGCGAGCTTCTTCAGTCATGAAAATATGCACTCCTCCAATTTTGGAATGAGTTTAACTCATTATCTGCATGTGTTCAAGACAGAAGTTGTCTGCAAAATAGCGCTTGGAAATGGGATAGCTCCAGTGAAAATCCACAAAGATGAATGGACAGACAGAGCCAAGGTAGCTGTCCGGCGGTCCCCATTCCTTTATGTATATTTAATTGCAAAGGTAGCACCCACGTTTCTGTTGGCATGTAATTACAAAAAATAGCGCCCATGTTGTTTTTTTTTTCTCTCTTGAACATTAGTCAGTTGTACCTTTATGAACCTAATTTATTTTTGAATATAGTAAAAGCTTTTTGTTTCTAGCTATGCTATTTCATTCTTCTTTAATATCTTAGATTGATTTTATTAGTAACTAGATTCAGTTATTGTTATTGTTATTGTGCAATAAATACTGTTTAGAAGAGAAGGACAGGATCAACGCCAAAGGCATATCTTTGGTAAACACCACTTATGAAACTGCTAACTATTTTTATGGAGTAATGTGATTAGAAAACTAAACGAAAACTACTAACTTTGAAACAATAGAGATACAAGAACAATAGAAATTTGACACTCCAAAATCAGTGAGTCCACATGCAAACACTCACCACGCATGTTTGAAAACAACTCCTTGGAAACTCCAACCAAGCACAAGGGTATTGAGTTTAAATGTCAGGCGTTTTGTGTTTCACAAAGAACATATGACCTTGACAGAAATATCAATTTATGCACAAGACACGAGTGATGATGGAAAAGATTAATGTAAGCATTCTAGTATTTCGTGATTGAGAACGTATACAGCATCTTGTGAACGTAGTTCTTTCCTGGAGTCACAATAGTTGAAGGGAAATTTGGGTGATTTACAGCATCCGGGAACCCTTGAGTCTCCAAACACAAAGCTGCATGAGGCTGATACACATATCCACCTTTCCCCTTCTTAATTAGAGAGTTTGCAGTGTAGAATTGCACACCAGGCGCAGACGCTTGTAAATCCATCACTCTTCCTGACTTCTTATCATAAACTATTGCCACAGGTTTCATTTTTTCACTGATGTCAAGTGCATAGTTGATGTCATATCCATTTTGGAGTTTGTTGATCTGGCTCCCAACTTTACGAGGCTTCAGGAAATCATAGGGCATGTTTTTGACAGGGGCGAATTCACCTGTTGGAATGAGATGTTGATCTACTGGGGTGATGTGTGACGCAAAGATTTGAATATCATTGGACAAGATATCACCACTGGTGTGTCCGCCAATATTCCAATAAGTGTGTTGAGCCAAGTTAACTGGAGTGGCCTTGTTTAGTGCTTTTGCCTTCATTACCACACTTAGCTTGTAAGGATCTTTTAATCCATAGGTAACAGAGACAAGAAGATCACTAGGAAATCCTAAAAAGGAAAACTATGAGATTTTTGTTCAATTCATAATGTATCTTCAAAAGGAAATTAATTACTGTAATTGTCTTGCATGTGGAATATAACCGAGCAGATATATTCACCTTGTTCCCCATCAGCACTGTGGTAAGTTAAAGTAATGTGAGGATGGGAACCATCTTTCTCGTACTTGCTCACTTTCCAAACAACATGGCTAAATCCTTTAGGGCCACCTATATATTTATTTTTGAAGTTTTTACATAATAATTAGAGGAAGGAAACTTATATGGAGGTGAAATTGGAAGAGAAAGCAAAGGTAAAAGAAAATGTAGGGAGGATACCATGCAGTGTGTTATTTCCATCATTGGCAATAAGCTTATAAAGGGTTCCATTCAAAGTAAATTGAGCACCACCAATCCGATTTGCAACTCTTCCAACTATTGCTCCAAAAGAACTTGTATCATTCTGGAAAAAGTTACTTTTGTTTACGCATATGAAACGACTCATTCCATAGAAAGCTTGACATAATATTCAAATGAAATGAAAATGTAAAAAGATCTTGGGCATCCAACTGAAAAATCTATGACATTTGGAGTCAATACCATAGAAGACTTTTATAAACAATAGTTAAAAATCCTTCTTCGCATGGACTTCAATACTATAGAAGTAAATGCAGAAAAACATGTTAAAACGAGCTTGTCAAAAGTTGATTTGATACCAATTAATGTGAAATTATCTATCAAAATCTAATACATCAATGCAATATGGTTCGTAGTGGAAAACATTCATAAATCTTTTTCATTTTTGCATCCAAAATGTGACATTATTTAGTTGTTACACACAAAATGGAACTAATAAGGCAGTATGGTTGGTTCTTAGGTAAGGAGATCAAATGATGAAAGAGGCTTAAAGAATGCACGCGACAGAAGAGCATTGATATCCCTACCACTTTTGTTCATGACGGTCCACCCCCGTTAGCTTTTTGGTACCGGGTTCATCTAAACTAGTATTTTTGATACGGTGCATAAATTTATATGTAAATATCCACCAAAATTGTGATATATAATAGAGACACCATAATTTTAAAAACATCTAAGAACCTTAAGTTTTGAACTTAAAACCTGGATCCCCTCTGTGCTGTTAGATGCTTCAAAAACGTGAATTTTCATAGTAGCAAACAGCTTGGATAAGCATACATTTCAGTGTGCAGTAAACTGAAACAACTTGGGGGCAGAATCACAGTTCTGTACTAATTGTTGAAGTTATTTCAATGAAAATTTCATTACGATTTAGGCTCAAGTTTTTATGTCAGAAAAGAAGCCGGAGGAATTTTTACAATTTAGATTTGAAGTTTTTAAAACTATGGAGAGAATTTTTTGCCAGTATAAATTTCCTTGAATATACTTCACATCAGTCCAAAAGATGGGTAATTTAGGTTAGATATTATAGACTTGAGATGGGGTCTTTTGTTAGGAAAAAGCTACAATTAGTGAATTAGACAGTGTCCATTGTCAAATAAAAAGTTGTTAATCCCATTTGGTTCATAAGTGGTTACGAATTTTTACATGGCACAATTGCTATTGACTCATGAGACGCATAAGGCAGAACCACAGTGACTTGCAATAAAATAGAAGGAAAATCAAAGGAAGGAAATGTAAGAGGAATCTATCTCTCCTCTTTCTCTTTAGAAAACGAACTACAAAGTTTTTAGGAAAGAGCAAATTCAAGTAGATTTATTGAAACAGAACAAAGTGAACTAACCTCGTACTCCTTGATGGTGTCATATCCAAGAACAACATCACCTATTTTTCCTGGAAAGTATCAAGCCAAGATAAGACTGATTTTATCAAGGAACAGATAAAAACAGTAGACATATACACATCAAGAATGCTGAAACAAAGATCAGATAGGAACATGTTTTTCCGAAAGATAGGACTGATTCAGAAGCGGATGAGCTGATGGACTATTTTCGGCACAGAACATAAATATATATGTAAAAAAAATCACTAAAATTTTACTAATAGTAGGAGTATTAGATTTGAACCCATAATTTCAAATCAACAGTAAGTCCATAAAAATATACTCCATCAAATTTAAATCTTAAATTCGCCTCTGGATATTATTTATGTAAAAGGCAGACATACCATCCTTATCAGGAAGAAGAACAGAGATGATTCTGGCACCATAATTAGTGACCTTAACAGAGAAATCTCCTTTCTTGATCTCATAGATCCCTATCTTTCTCTCTCTAACACTAGCGGCAGCACACAGATGAAGAATGAAAAAACAGATCAACAGATTAACCTTTGAAGACATAGTCAACTCAAGTGGTTTTTGAGACTTCAGAGAGAGTGTATTGATGACAGCTTTGAATATATGTTATCCTCTAGCCTTATTATAGAAAATTTTATTAACTTACTATGGCCAAATTTTCTATCACATTTGCCATGACATAATATCCATTATAATAAATTTGTAATTCATGACATTTGTCATTACATAATATCCATTATAACAAATTTGTGGATTATGACATTTGCCATGACATAATATCCATTATTAGGCCAAGGATTTCTTGCTATAAATAGAGGAGTTTCTCCTCATTTGCAAACACACCAATTCAAGAGCTTTTCACTCTTGTCTTTCTTTCTCCTCCTTTATTTTATTATAGAGTATTTTATAAGAGATTGAGTGTTAGGAAACACTTGTGTGAACCCTTTCTTTGGAGTGATCTTGTGAGGTTATTCTCTTGGGGTATTTGGGATTAATTAGAGTATTTACTCTAATTTTGTACTCTCTTTTGTGCTCTTATTGGTATAGTAAAATTGCTCATCTCCGCTTGTGGATGTAGGTCACCTTGACCGAACCACGTTAAATTTGTGTCTTCTTTATATTCTTTAATTTTCGTTATTATCAACTTCCATTGTCTTTGTTATTGTTATTATACCGTTGTTTGGCTAAATTTTGCACTACCCGAATTCCCGATCTTAATAAATTGGTATCAGAGCCAGATCTAACCGGGTTATTTTAAATAGCCAAAATGACTCTAACAAAGTCTTATGTTGAGAAATTTAACCGAAGTGCAAATTTCGGAATGTGGAAATTAAAGATGAAAGCTATCCTAATTCAGGATGGCTTAGATTTGGCACTGCAAGGAAAGGACAAGATGTCGGATAAAATAACGGACGAGGAGTTTGTCGTCACAGACAAAAAGGCAAAAGCAGGTATTATTTTAAATCTTTCAAATGAGGTTTTGCGTGAAGTTGCAGCAGAAAGCTCAGCCAAAGGCATATGGGAAAAGCTTAAAACTCTATATATGAAAAGAACAGTAGAAAACAGGCTTTACCTCAAGCAAAAACTCTACACTTTTCGTATGGCTGAAGGTACCTCTATACTTACTCATCTTGATACTTTTGATTCTCTTCTTATGGATTTAAGTAACATAGATGCTGAAATCAAAGATGAGGATCAAGCTGTGTTATTGCTTGTTTCTTTACCTCAGTCGTTTAAAACATATAAGAGATACTATGCTTTATGGAAAGGATAATATCTCTTATAAAGATATCAAATCTATTTTGAAATCAAAAGAACAAATAGATAGAGATATTGCTGGGGAAACTAGTGGGAATCAAGGGGAAAACTTATTCATAAGAGGTAGATCCAATAAGAAAGATTCAAGTAGTGAGAAACCTAAATCAAGGTCAAAATCCAGATACAGAAATGTCATATGCAAATATTGTCATAAGAAAGGTCACATTATTTCTGAATGCTTTAAATTGAAAAACAAAGAAAAGCATACAGAAAAGAAAAATGAGCACAAAAATACTGACACTGCCGAAGCAAGTATAGCTGCTGATGAGACTGGGGGAACTATTTTTTTAGCAACTAATAATAGTTTTAAATCTAACAATGAGTGAATTTTAGATTCGGGTTGTTCTTATCATATGTGTCCCAGTCAGAATTTATTTACCACATATAAATCTATTGAAGGTGGAGTTGTCTTGATGGGCAATAATGCTGCCTGCAAAGTTATTGGAAAAGGTATAGTCCGAATCAAAATATACGATGGTGTGGCAAGAACTCTCACCGATGTTAGACATGTTCCTGACTTGAAGAAAAATCTCATCTCTTTGGACACTCTAGAATCTCTTGGGTGCAAGTACACAGGTGAAGGTGGAGTTCTGAAAATTTCTCATGGTGCTCTTGTGATCATGAAAGCACGCAAATCTGGTACGTTGTATACTCTTTTGGGATCTACTGTTACAGGTGCTGCTGCAGTTTCAATATCAGATAAATCAGATTCTGACATCACCAAATTGTGGCATATGCGATTGGGGCATATGAGTGAAAAAAGTCTTTCCATCCTCAGTAAAAGAGGTCTCTTATGTGGCCAAAGTACCGGAAATATGGAGTTCTGTGAACATTGTGTGTTCGGGAAGCAGAAAAGAGTCAGCTTCAAATCTCCAGCGATTCATAGAACAAAAAGGTACTTTGGATTACATTCATTCAGATCTTTGGAGTCCTTCACGTACCCCATCAAAAGGTGGTGCCAGGTATATGTTAACTTTCATTGATGATTATTCAAGGAAAGTTTGGGTTTATTTCCTGAAAAATAAAAGTGATGTTTTCTTAAATTTCAAACAATGGAAAGTTTTGATTGAGAAGCAAACAGGAAAACAGGTTAAGCGGCTTAGAACAGATAATGGCTTGAAATTTTGTAATGATAAATTCAACGAATTTTGCAAGAATGAAGGAATTGCTCGATATCGTACTGTGAGAATGACACCTCAGAAAAATGGTGTGGCAGAAAGGATGAATAGAACTCTTTTGGAAAGGGCTCGTTGCATGATTTCAAATGCTGGGTTAACAAATGCCTTTTGGGCAGAAGCTATCTCTACAGCTTGTTATATTGTCAACCGAGCTCCTTCTGCACCTTTGAACTTTAAGATTCCAGAGAAAATATGGTCAGGTACTCCAGCTAATTATTCTGATTTAAAGATATTTGGTTGCCCTGCATACATGCATGTAAATGATGGAAAATTAGAGCCAAGGGCTAAAAAGTGCATTTTCCTTGGGTATGCATTTGGGGTGAAAGGATACCGACTATGGTATCCTGATCCCACGATACCGAAATTTATAATTAGCAGAGATGTAACCTTTGATGAATCCTCTATGTTACATTCTAGAAAAGAGTCTTCTAGTTCTTGTAATACAGATAAAGGAAAGAGTACACAGAACCAGGTGGAGATTGAGATTGGCATTCCTTCTGAGCCAAGCTCATCAACTTTGGAGCAAAATACAGTTAAAACTCCTGAAGTTGAGACAAAAGCTGAAATTCCTGAAGTTGAAACAAAAGCTGAAATTCCTGAAGTTGAGACTCCTAAAGTTGAACCAGAAGAAGAGAAGTATTCTATAGCCAAATATAGACCAAGAAGAGAAGGTAAACAACCATTAAGGCTTGGAGATTATGTTGCATTTGCTTTTTCAGTTGCACAGGAAACTGAAGAAATTGGAGAACCATCAAAATATTCAGAAGCAGTTTCTGGTGCTGACTCAGCTAAGTGGTTGATTGTAATGAATGAAGAAATTGAGTCTCTCCACAAGAATGGTACTTGGTCTCTTGTGAAGCTACCATCAGGAAAAAGAATTGTTGGTTGCAAATGGGTCTTCAAGAAAAAGGATGGCATTCCAGGGGTTGAAGATGCGAGGTATAAGGCACGATTAGTTGCAAAAGGCTATAGTCAGGTACAAGGAGTTGATTTTAATGATATTTTCTCGCCTGTTGTTAAACATAGCTCTATTCGTGTCTTGCTTGCCTTCGTTGCCATGTATGATTTGGAATTAGAACAGCTTGATGTTAAGACAGCTTTCTTACATGGCGAACTTGAGGAACAAATATACATGCATCAACCCGAAGGATTTGAAATTGAAGGAAAAGAAGATCATGTTTGCTTGTTGAAGAAATCCTTGTACGGATTAAAGCAGTCTCCAAGGCAATGGTATAAAAGGTTTGATTCCTTTATGTTGGGTCATGGTTATTCGAGGAGTATGTATGATAGTTGTGTTTACTTCCGGAAGTTAAATGATGGTTCATTTGTGTACCTATTATTATATGTTGATGACATGCTCATTGCTGCTAAGGATTTAACAGAAATTCACAATTTGAAAAGTCAGCTAAAAAGTGAATTTGAGATGAAAGATTTGAGAGCAGCTAAGAAAATCCTTGGCATGGAGATCAAAAGAGATCGAAAAGCCAACAGGCTATTTCTGACCCAGAAGAAGTACTTGGAGAAAGTCTTGGAGAGGTTTGGCATGAAAGATGCTCAACCAGTTAGTACCCCTCTTGCTGCTCATTTTAAGTTATCAGCTGCTCAGTTCCTGCAGTCAGAGGAAGAAGAGAGGTACATGGCACAGGTTCCTTATTCCAGTGCAGTCAGCAGTATTATGTATGCAATAGTTTGTACACGTCCAGACATTTTACAAGCAGTGAGCGTGGTAAGCCGGTATATGGCTTGCCCTGGTAAAGCACATTGGCATGCTGTGAAATGGATTCTCAGATACTTGCGAGGTACTTCAAACACATGTTTGGAGTTTGGGAGAAATACTAACACTTTGGTTGGTTTTGTAGACTCAGATTATGCAGGTGATCTTGACAAAAGAAGATCACTGACAGGCTATGTATTTTGCATCGGGGGTTGCGCTATTAGTTGGAAAGCTACATTACAACATGTAGTAGCTTTATCTACTACCGAAGCAGAATATATGGCAGTGATCGAGGCGATCAAAGAAGCTTTATGGTTGAAGGGTCTATTTGCGGAACTCAGTTTACACCAAGGTGGTATTACCATTTTCTGTTATAGTCAAAGTGCCATTCACTTGACTAAAGATCAAATGTATCATGAGAGGACGAAACACATTGATATAAAGTATTATTTCATCCGAGAAACCATTGCTGTAAGAAAGTCTCCGTTCAGAAGATCAACACTAGAGACAATCCTGCTGACATGTTCACAAAACCTCTTCTAGTATCCAAGTTCAAGCTTTGCCTGAATTTGATTGGCATTTATGAAGAATGATTTTGCCCATTGGGTTTTTTTTGCGGAGAAGGTGGAGCAAATTTACTATATATAAGCCGAAATTAGGCCAAGGTGGAGATTTGTAATATGGCCAAATTTTCATGACATTTGCCATGACATAATATCCATTATAACAAATTTGTGGTTCATGACATTTGCAATGACATAATATCCATTATAACAAATTTGTGGATTATGACATTTGCCATGACATAATATCCATTATTAGGCCAAGGATTTCTTGCTATAAATAGAGGAGTTTCTCCTCATTTGCAAACACACCAATTCAAGAGCTTTTCACTCTTGTCTTTCTTTCTCCTCCTTTATTTCATTATAGAGTATTTTGTAAGAGAGTGAGTGTTGGAAAACACTTATCTGAACCCTTTCTTTGAAGTGATCTTGTGAGGTTATTCTCTTGGGGTATTTGGGATTAATTAGAGTATTTACTCTAATTTTGTACTCTCTTTTGTATTCTTATTGGTATAGTAAAATTGCTCATCTCCGCTTGTGGACGTAGGTCACCTTGACCGAACCACGTTAAATTTGTGTCTTCTTTATATTCTTTAATTGCCATTATTATCAACTTTCATTGTCTTTGTTATTGTCATTATACCGTTATTTGGTTAAATTTCGCACTATCCGGATTCGGATGCATGTGCACAAAAGTGAAAAGTGGACTTGTCAGCTGCGTGGAAATCGACAATGATTTGTATGCATTCTTGGAGTTAGACAGACAGTCAAGTTGTCAAGTTAATTCTTACGTGTAGTTATATGCAGAAGTAGCCGTTTGTGTTGACTTGTAAATACAAAAATGGTGTCAAAGTTGTCATGATTCTTATTCAAGAATAATAAAAACTGGGCCCATTTGGCGTAGAAGAGTATTCAAATCAAACACATGATTGGCCATTTCTTGAATTCTATTTTTTTCTAAAGAGTATAACTGACATCCATATGCAAGTGAAATTAATAACCAAAATTCGATGAGAATGTAAATAAATTTAACTTTGTTAGTGTATATATAGGTTAAGTTCGTTTTTAAATATTCCAAGATCGTAAGTTTAGCTATCAATTGTTTGTTCAACCAAACTAAAGGAATCATGTGTATTTCATTCTAGTCCTTTTAGTGGAGGTCAATATTCATTCAAGGTATTAAATATCCAATTCTGTTGTAATCTGATTAACGTTTATCAAGAAAACAAGTGTAACAAACCAGCTATTCAATACTTCTATTGCTTCAACCTAAGGAAATTACTAACTCTAACTCAAAACTATTACAGGAATTAGAGATGCTAAACAGAAATACAAATGATAGAGAAGAAGGGATGAGAAGCTCAGACTAAGAATGGGGATGAGAGGATACAGACACTCGAGAAGGAAGATGAGGAGAAGCAGACATTTTACTCAACAATACGCATAATTCCTGAAGCCGTAGGCCACTTTCCTTTTAAACCTTTGTCACGTCTTTCCCTACTCCACCTGGATCCCAAACGGATCTCTTGTTGGGTTGTCTTATCCTTGGGCTTCTTTGTGGTCTAGCCCTTGGCCCAACAACTTGGCCAACCTTCCAAATAATTGGCCCACAAGTATTATCTAAATTATTCCTGTTTACAACAATACTCCCCCCTGAATTGAGAACCTTGCCCTCAAGGTTCTGCAGTAGCACGTTCTGTTGGTTAGGCTGGTTATTGCAACACTTGAGCGTAGATATGCGAGAAATAGGATATATTCGTTTAGTTTCGAAAAGTTCAAATTTAAAGGCAACAACCCAAATATGCTGAAGCACTTTAAAAGGACCAAAGTATTGCCTTCTCAATTGATGATATTGCTGTAATCTCACAGAGTGTTGCCAATAAGTAGGAAGTTTGACAAAAATACAATCACCAACTACAAAGTGATCTTCAACTATACTCGCATGCACGTCAAGCACCAGATGTGCTAGCTTAGCGGATAGACAAGGCAATATTACTCCTAGAATGCCAGCATAATAAGAGACAAGTGGATTACCTTCGTGTTTAATAAATTCAACCATCTCCGTCGAACAGTCTGTGAGTACCGTTAATTTGTGTTGTTGTTGAAATGCTCTGATTACTACAGTCAAGATCAGTAAACTAAAGAATATCAATCCATAATTATAAAGCTCTTTTCTGCCACTAGACAAACTACATGCTCTTGATCCACAAAGTAACCTATTAGGTCCGCATAGTTGAAAATTAATTACAACAATGACCACAGTAATTGCATAATTGCAGCAAGACTTATGGCAAGACGTGGCTTTCTCCTATGTTGCAATATTGTCATCCTATTGGATTTCCTTGACTGCATCCACAAACTGCACAAATATTTTGCGATCTCCGCCTGTAAGGATTGAACTTGTAGCACTCGTGCAGGTCCTGCCTCATCGAAAACATTCCAAAAAGCATTACAAAGATTAAAATCCTCTATAAAATAGTGCAAAGAATATTTGTAATATGCACAGGTTTGTGGATAAAACACTTTCGTTCTAGTACAAGAGAAATTCATTAACACGACTTGGCTGCTAGAGAGTGACGAACAGGAAGAAAATGTATATTCCTCACTCATTGGGCCAAACAAGAGTGATGTAAGAAGCTTCAGTTGCAATGTATCTGAAACATCTTTTTCCAATGCAAAATCAGATAGCAAAATGGAAGAATGTATACACCATTTCCGTCCAGGATCCCACACTTGAGTCATAGAGCTAGAAGCCACATACTCTAGATGACTTTTTAGAGTTAAGATCTCGGAGTTTATCCTTGGTGCCATGATAATGTGCTTCCCAAGACAGCTCAACTCAATTTCAAGCTCAGTTATAGGTTGGTTGATAAGAATCTGAAGACTTAGAACTCGAGACCTAATAATAAACTCCAAATGATTCGATAGAACTTTCCCTAGATGTTCTGAATCCATCCGATGAGTAAGATTCTGTAAGATTGGGCAAACAATTGCTGGAACCATTTCCTCTTTGACATTTGTAGCTCCCTTGAATAGGCTAGTAGCAAATAGCTTCTGTTGAACCACATTCTTTGAGCCTTTAACTTGCACATTGCCATCTAGATAAACGGACGTCAGAGGAAGTTTAAAATCATTAGATATGGAGTAGAAATAAAAATACCTCTTTACTTGTAAAACCCAATTCAAAGATTTCTCGTCGTTTAAACAACTCAGTACCACGTGATGACCCTGTACCATCGGAGCTTGAGATAAGTCAACCATGGTAGATGGAGTCGATATGAAGAGTCCAACATGAACAGATAATGAGTGTACCAAATTCAAATCTATAGCCAACATTTTATAGGATAAAGTAGTATGGCGATGCGGTATTATGCAACCAAAAACTACAAGCCGAAAATGACATAGTGATGGCTGCTTAATTATTAACGTGAACTCTTTATCCTACGCTGGTTCTTCATACCCAACGAATAAAATTTTATCAGAAACATACCTCGCAATATCTGAAACCTTATTAGCTAGCATAAATTCTTATAAAAAAATTTCCACAGACATAGACTCCTGTGAATATGAAGCGGTATGACATTTTCAAATGGATGTGTGACTTCAGCAGTGCTCGCAATCTCTTTCGGCACTACATCCTCTCTACTAATCAAAGGTACCAGAAAATTAGTTGTGTTCGTTTCAGCTTCATTATCGCAAGCAATTGCCGCATCAGTTGGAGAGACATAGTTCTTGTCAACGGTTCGTCTGGGATGTCCATCAGGCACCTTGTCTTCCTCAGAATCACCATCTTCTAAATCAGATTCATCAGCGAGTACCGTGGAGCAGCAATTATGAGACATTTTATCGAATACCTGGCCTTCTTCTGAGAATTTCACCTTCTTAGTCATCAATTCATTACCAACTTGTAGCTCTGTAAGAATCTCAACCTCAATATGACTTCCATCAGCGATATCGTACATGGAATCAACATCAATATGTTTTTCTGGTAATGCAGTAACGCACTAGGTTCAACATCCGCTTCATCATCTTGTAACGTGCTAGTTGCCTTATCCGCCATTTCCTCGAGCACCTCGTATGCCGAGTTAAGGTTGTTGCTGTCTAAGTGTTTATTCCAATACTGAGGCGAGGGTGAGGTGCTAATGTTGCACCACGATGGAATAGCCGCAGCTCGTGCTAGAAACTTTTCCTCTAACTTTCGCTGCTGGTGAACGACTAAGCACCCACCAGATGCTTCTTTAGTTCGAGTGCGAAAACGCTGCTTCAGTTTCTCCTTGAAATGATTCCAATCAAAAAATTGCTTATTTCGAAACAGCCAATCAAACCAAGAAGAGTTTCTTCGTCAAGGTAGTGGTAAGGAAGAGGTAACCAGTCCTTCTCCGAGAAGCCAAGGTAGGTGAAGTACAACTCAGCCCGAAAAATCCAACCCTCTGGGTTTCCATCGGTGAATCGATCTAACACCACCATTGTTGGAGTACGAACGATGAAAGCACCAATGTAACAAACCAGTTATTCAATACTTCTATTGCTTCAACCTCGAAAGGAAATTACTAACTCAACTCAAAACTATTACAGGAATTAGAGATGCTAAACAGAAATACAAATGATAGAGAAGAAGGGATGAGAAGCTCAGACTAAGAATAGGGATGAGAGGATACAGACACTCGAGAAGGAAGATGAGGAGAAGCAGACATTTTACTCAACAATACGCATAATTCCTGAAGCCGTAGGCCACTCTCCTTTTAAACCTTTGTCACGTTTTTCCCTACTTCACCTGGATCCCAAACCGATCTCTTGTTGGGTTGTCTTGTCCTTGGGCTTCTTTTTGGTCTAGCCCTTGGCCCAACAACTTGGCCAACCTTCCAAATAACTGGCCCACAAGTATTATCTAAATTATTCTCGTTCACAACAACAAGTATTGTCAAACTATTCATAATATTTTTGGGTCAAATGACTACATTAAGTAAAATTAGGGACCAATGAGTGATCAGCATTGCATGATCCGCCTAGCAAAGACAGATACGAGTTACATTAATTTAAATTAGGGACCAATAGATGTTTTATTTTTCACTAAGAACATATATAAAACCTTGACAGAATTACCAATTTATGCAGAAGATGCATAGGACACAAGCAATGGTGGGAAAAATTAATACTATAAGTGTTCTAGTATTTCACGAGTGAGAACATATACAGCATCTTGTGAACGTAGGTCTTTCCTGGAGTCACAATTGTCGAAGGGAAATTCGGATGATTCACAGCATCTGGGAACCCTTGAGTCTCCAAACACAAAGCTGAATGAGGCTGATATACACATCCATCTTTCCCCTTTTTATTAATGACAAAGTTTGCAGTGTAGAATTGGACACCGGGTGCAGATGCTTGTACAACCATCACTCTTCCTGACTTCTTATCATATACTATTGCCACAGGTTTCATTTTCTCACTGCTGTCAAGTACATAGTTGATGTCATATCCATTTTGGTGTTTGTTGATCATCTGGCTCCCCACTTTACGAGGTTTTAGGAAGTCGTATGGCGTGTTCTTGACAGGGATGATTTCGCCTGTAGGAATGAGATGTTCGTCTACTGGAGTGATGTGTGATGCAAAGATTTGAATAACGTTGGACAAGATATCGCCACTGTTGTGTCCACCAATATTCCAATAAGAATGTTGAGCCAAGTTAACAGGGGTGGCCTTGTTTAGAGCTTTTGCCTTCATTACCACACTAAGCTTGTAAGGATCTTTCAATGCATAAGTAACTGAGACACGAAGATCACCAGGAAATCCTACAAAAGACAGCAATGGATTTGGTTATTTATAGGATTCTTCAATATATTGAAAGATATATTTGCAGTGTGGTATCACTAAACCAAGACTCGCCTTCTTCACCATCACCACTGTGGTAGGTTAAAGTAATGTGAGGATGTGAACCATGTCGCTCATGTTTGCTCACCTTCCAAACAACATGGCTAAATCCTTTAGGGCCGCCTGTAGATATCAAATTTTTGCATCAGGAAAAGAGAAAGCAAATTTGTGTAAATGGAGGTGAAAGTTGAAGAGAAAGCAAGTAAAGGGGTACCATGCAATGTGTTATTGCCATTATTAGCGATGAGCTTATAAAGGGTTCCATTCAAAGTAAATTGAGCACCACCAATTCGGTTAGCAACTCTTCCAACTATTGCTCCAAAATAACTTGTATCATTCTGCACAAAGGTATTTTCATATTTGTTTATGACTGAAGATTTGAACAGTATCAGGAGGCTAATTCCATATTCACATCCATTGGTTTCTTGGAAAGAATTTCATAATTGAACACATTTTATGCCCTTATTAACTTAGAATGTGACATTATTAAGTTCACAATCCTCCATCATGTGTAACCCGACTCTAGAATTCACATGTGAAACTTGTTAAAATGAGCTTTTCAAATGTTGGTTTTGGTATCCTTTGAGATAGTCCATCAGACCTAAATATTGGGCGTGCGAATAAAGTCTCATATTGGAAGTTGATAAGGAAATAAAAGCTACATATAACGTGTAATGATACTCTTAATGGTGTGACACATTTTGGAGAAAATCGTGCTTGTTTGGCCGAAAACAAACAATATCATATCCAGTGGTGGACGCACATGGTGGAAAGTCGCTTCGTCAAAAAATAATACTGTGTATATACAGTGGCGGACGCACGTGGTGGCAAGCGGGTTCAACTGAACCCGCTTAATCAAAAAATAATACTGTGTATATGTATAAATTAGGATTAAAGCTGCGTAAACTTTGTATAAATATTTTATTTGAACCTACTTGACAACTATTATTTTACGACTAAAGTTATGTACTTCTAAGATTGAACCCGCTTGCACAAAATCCTGGGTCTGCCACTGATCATATCATGTTAAAAGCAAATTCAAATAGATCCATTAGAACGGAACAAAGTGAATGAACCTTGTATTCCTTGATAGTGTCATATCCAAGAACAACATCACCTATTTTTCCTGGAAGGGAGCAAGACAAGATAGGACTGATTTCTCAGAGGAATAGCAGAAAACAAGAACAGATGTTAAAATAGGAACATATTTTCCAAAATATGGCATTGATTAAGGTAAAAGAGAGACGTACCATTCTTATCAGGAACAAGAACAGAGATGATTCTGGCACCATAATTGGTGATTTTAACAGAGAAATCTCCTTTCTTGATCTCATATATCCCTATCTTTCGCCCTCTAACAATGAGAGCAGACCACAGATGAAGAATGAACAAACATATCAACAAACTATTAACCTTTGAAGACATAGTCAACTCCAGTTTTTGAGACTTAGAGAGTGTGCTTGAATATATGCACTCTTCCTTTATCCTATGGCCTTAGTATGGAAAATTGTTTTAACTGCATGTGCACAAAAGAGAACTTGTCAACCAATAATCTGTGTGGAAATGGGACATATCCGTAGAAAATCGACAATGATGAGTGTGACGTCTTAGACCTTTCCAATTACTTGATGTATATTACTAGTTATTATATTACATGCAGAAGTAGCCGTTTGTGTTGACTTGTAAACAGAATACCTTCAACTTCACGGTATACAGAACCTCATGGTCGATATGAAGGTTTGGATTGCATTACGTAATCTTTCTTGATCTATGGAAAATTTTTTAGATAATTAATTGAAATAGCTTACCTTATATTGCACAATGATGACTAAGAAGAAGAAAAAAAGGCAGCTAACACTTCATCTAAAAATAAATACATGAGCAAAAGAAGAGATTCAAATAGAACACAAGTGAATATTGAAAATAACCTAAATTTTTAAACGACTGTGTCCTCTTAGCACTTTGCTTCCTCCTTGTGTTTTCTGTAATTCTAGCTCAACTTCTTGCCTTCCGTACTGTGTTTTCTCTTAGAATTTTTTTGAACAGTTAAAGAAAATTATTCAAGGAGAAGCAGGATTTAGCTATTTAAGGAGAAGCCGTTTCTGATTTTAAGTGTTGTCAGGTTATTATTTAAGGATAAGCAGTTTCTGATTTTGAATGGTAATTACTCCCTTACCATTAATTGCATTTCTGATAGTTTTATTTTGACTGTTCATTCTCACATAAAAACTGGCTGGGTAGTGCACAATTTCAATCTTCATTGTCGTTACTACTTTTGGCTAACTTCAACGTATATCCATATTAATGAGCTTCATGTTAGCCATACTAACTACCAATTACTTATTAGCAGATTGATAAGTAATAGCAGGCTTGTGTTTAAAGAAAAACAGAAAAATAAGTAGAAAGGTAAAAAAAAATGAGAAAAGAACAATACTATTGTAAAGTATGCGTGGAGTCACCCTCAACGGCCAATTGTTTGACAGGAAAGGATCCTACCTTCTGGTTGTTTCTACCTTTAAGTCGTGGAACCTTCTTTTGGCTCTGTATAAGATTGGGAATATTTTCCGAGGCAGTATCATACATTGATATGAATAGAAACTGAAGTGTTTATGAACTTATGCAGAGGTAATACTTGTGTCCCATAAGAATCACATTTAATAACAAAACAAGACTTTTCCAGACAGATGACAGCCAAATGTTCTTCTCCGGAGAAGCATATGGGGCTAATAGTGCCAATAAAAGAATAAAAAAAAAAAAAAAAAAAAGATAAAAATATATCACAAGAATCCTGTTAAAAAAAACAGAGTCTCCAGGTCTACAACCAACTATACAATCCCTGCAAACACCCCCAGCAATACTAATGGAAACACGAAATATGCTATCATATCAAACAACAGTTATTTGGAATTTGCAGTTTAAAGTTCTACAGAAAGTAGCGGAAGAACCAATTGATGTCGTCAACACATGCAGTACTAAAGTTCCTTGAGTAAGCAGAATGTTGAACTCATCTCTTCCAACCAGGGTGAAGCACCTTTTCTGAAGAGGGAGCCAGAAGGTAATCATTGAGTCAGTGAAGTTTTCAAGTTGATGAAAGTAAATGAGCTTGTAACTATCAATTCTGTGATGATCTAAGAGAACCATTTGTAAAAAGATAAAGAGCCCAAACAAACAAAAAACACTATCAAAATGAAGGATGCCATTAATGCCAGGCCATTTTACATATGGAAGTGCTTTGACATATCGAATGTGCTAGAATCATGCATTTACTTTTCTTTTGAGAAATTGACTTTTGTTGCTGTAAACCAAGACAGTGTGATAGGGAAGAAGATTGATGCACCTAATCTGGACCCAAACAGTAATAATTGTCATATATCACTAAAGAAAAACAAGTTCTTTTGATAAGTTACTTGAGAAAAACAAGTACGTGCATACTTTCCTTTTGAAAAAGTAACCACATACTTTTCAAAGCAACACAAAATAACGAAGGCCCGAGAGAGAAAACTCGCATCAACCTACAGGAATTTCATTACATACCCCACTATTGGAAACAAAACAATCATCTCAGATAGCAAGAAACATGTGACAAGACCAACTTGTAACTAAAATGTCCCTATTCATTGCTTCTTACCATCTTTAGAGGATGACATTGGTCTGTTCTTGTTTCCACCTTTTCCATTTGCTTGCACTGGCCTTTGTACTCGAGGTGACGATGTGTTGAATTTGCCATTGGTAGAGGAAGGTAGAGAATGACGCCGAACAAAACCATTTTCAGCTCCATCTTCACTTACCTTAGCAGATCCTTGAGCTTTAAGCTTTGCCTTAGCAGATTGAGTGGCAGCCATATAACTAGGCACGTTTGGTGTATTCTGTGAAATATTCTCAGAATTCTCCTGCTTGGTGGGAAGAGATTTCCTCCTCCTAGTTCTTTCTTTGGCAGCGTGATCTTCCATCGAGCTAAGCTCCTCGTTGACGACTGGGCTGTTTGCAGTGTTCCCAACATCCTCCAATTGCTGTTGCTTAGTGGTAGGATGATCAAGCAGTTCATTACTTGGTTCATCCACTGCTACAGGTAAAGGAGCTTCAGTTACAGCCAATTTCTCAATTTCAGGAGCTGAATCACTCGTTTTCTCAGAAGAATTAACCACTATTTGTTCAACATCTGGAGCTGAGGATTTTGATGTTTTAGCTTGAGCTTGAGCTTGAGCTTGAGCTTGAGCTTGAGCCTGAGCCAGATTAGGAGTTTGTTGTACCTTTTCCGTTTCTGTTTCTGTCCTTTCTGAAGGTGTTGCCAAAGCTGCAGAAACTTTTCTTAAATTGCGCTTGACTTTCTCAAGTTCATTTTGAGGCTGATCCGGCACTGGCTCTATGTGAGGATGTGAGAATTTCCTTGGGTTACGTTTAGCTTTTTCTGGTTCAGAGGAACTTACGGCATAAGCATCTCCATTTGCTGATGTAAGAACCTTCTTGACACTTCGTTTTGATCTTACTACTTCTGTTTCAACACTCTGCTTGTTACCCTGTTTCTTCTGCGACTTTGCTTCAACAACTTTCTTTGGTTGTGGAAGTGGTTCCCAAAACCGAGATAGTGACCATCGTTCAAGCCATTGCCAAGCTGAATTAGGTTCACACGCATCATACTGAAGGCTCAAGGGCATGGCTGTTGGCACTGCCATAAGTAGCTAAAACAAGCAAGAGATTACCATCAAATACAGAATTTTGTTTGCTATCATAAAAATAATAAGAATTACTTCACAGTCCCAAATGGTTGGATTATTACTATTTGAGTCAAACTGTTTTTAAATGATCAGTTCAAATATTTTTGTTTAAAAAAGATTGTTATTTTAGTACTTTTCATGCAATTCCCAGATACGTAAATTATATTCCAAAATTACTAAAAAATGTTCGATATCGTACTAAACATTAGATGAGTTGACTCTTGTACTCTAAACACCGTCATTGACGGAGGGAATGATATCTGTTCCAACTTCCTATGTTGATTTTCTGACCTTCACATCAACTTTAGGTAGTAAACGGATATCCATTAGATCTTTGTGATACACATACTACAGGTCAGGCTTCGTCATTCAAATCAACATTATCTCTTCATGATAAGCAACTTCAGCTCAACTTCCAGTTCTTCCTTTGTAGTGCTGAACATCTAGCATAGTCACTCTACTGAGGCACTAAAGATGAATTTACTACCACATTTGTTCAACTTTCTCAGAAAAAACTAGCACAAAGGAACAACTTCAGCAAAAGACAAATGCAAAATGTTACAGGATCAGCAAAAGACAAATGCACAAAGGAACAACTTCTGCAGCCACATTGCAGTAAATGAAACCAATGCCGAAAATCAGCAACACTTTTGCACTCTGGATATATAGAATGTTGAACCTGTATCAGAGAAACCAGACTTTCTGACCTTCTAAGATGCATCCCTGCAGTTTTACTAATCTTCCCTCACCCCTTCATTTAATTACACATTGGGGACATTTCCAGGTTCCTCAGCCTTAGATAAAGCTCAATAACTTCCCAGACCCATCTCCTTGTACGTGGTTTTCTCTATTTTGGCACCTCCCTGACCCATCTTCAACCATAAAACCACCCAAAAGTAAAGGATAAAGTAACATTTTCTTTTTCTAACTCAAACCATATATATTATCAGCCACACAGATCTTCAACGCAACACCAACCTAGGGCCAAAAGGGGAAAAAGAAAAAGAAAAGAAACAACACCTAACAGGAAAACCCTGTAATACAACAATAACTTGTTAGTTAACAACGGCGCAGGGAGGTCAACAATACCTTATGTGGAAATGCACTAGCTGTCAGTTTTGAAGGCCTCTGCTCAGGATTCTGGTTAAACAAAGAACACATGGTACACAGAGTCAATAGCCAAAACAATTTTTACCAACATGAATAAGTGCAAAATAGATACTACTACAATCCGTCAAAGCTGACAAAATGGGAAAAGAAAAGCAGTAGCAGATACTCGTCTTGTATTATAACAAAAGTCAAAAAAATATTTGATGTAAACAAATCCAAAATTTCTTTTTTATAACTCTGCACTTCCTTTTTCGGATCGTCCAATTTTATGTGCACTTCCTCTTTTGGATTGTCCCAAGTGTTTTGACACACTATTAAAAACATGAAAATCAATTACATTATTCTTCGCTATACTTCTTCTATCACTAAAGTGTTACAGGTTAGTTAAACTCGCTACGAGAATAATATTGAAGTCAAACTAACTCCTCATCTATCCTAGTAAATATCAACTCCATCTTGTCCTTATGCCTATGCTTTTATAAGAGGAAAAAAAAAAGGAAACGAGAATACAAGCAAGCAAGGTGAAGAAAAGCATCGTAGATTGTATTGCAAGAGTTACCTTAAGTTCTCCAAAACTATACTTTCTAACCAGCTGATTCCCAGAATGTAAGAGTCTAACACTTTGACCACGAGCTAATGCCTGAATCCTGACAATCGCCTGCATGCAGCGTAGAGTAGCAACTGCTTGCCTCCTAACCAAGTGTCCACGAATAAGTGCTTGTAGCCTTATGATGCCTTTGAGAGCTCGAAAAGCCCGACGAGCCTGAGGAAAGTTACCAGTGGATAAGGACATAGCAAAAAGAACAATTGAAAGGTGGATCATGCTTTGAAATTAGAAAAGGAAGAAACATCTAAGCTTCTTCAGTTTTTAAGTCCAACTAGTGGGTTTTACCTAAAGCTATGCGTCTGTAAAGAAATTATGCTGGTTTGCAAAAAATGACAATTGACTATTTGACTTAAACACAAAAGGCTCTAATGCAGAATTAATTTACACAAGCAGATAATTAGGAACCCTAGTGCCACACAAGCAATGTCTTTATAGAGGATCACATAACTTCTACTGCCTCAATTAAGCAGAAACAAAGGCTCTAAACCCCTACAGATTTTAGACATTATGTGCATAAACATTCAAACTGTTCCACGATCTAGAGAGACACGATCCATTATAGTGAATACCTCAAATCTTGAATATCAAATTAAACTCTTAATAGACCGTACGGACTTTCTTTAGAGATCAAAGTTGTAAATTCTGCTATTAAACAATACCAAGTAACCCCTAAAGGCTGCTTGTGCTTTGGTGGCAGCATGCTCTAGTCTTTCCATCTCAGCATCATCTGAGAAAATTTCCCCCTTCACATGCGGATCTGCTTCGTGTGTTGCAGAAGATAGTGAGGCGGTTTCGCATGCAAAGTCAGTGCTTGTCCCTTTTTCCAATCCAGCCTGATCACACTCACCACCGCTATCCAAATTCTGAACTGGTGGATCCAAAGTTGGTGAATTCAGAGCTAGATCCCCCAATGGTGCTTTTGCAGACGATTTTTTCTCACCCGTAACATCCTTCATACAAAACATAGATTAAGATAGCAGATACCTCTAAGTAACTTAATAACATAGAGTAACAAAATTAAAAAGAATCTTCAGCAGCAAAGAGAATTTCGGAGGAAATTTGTAAAATGGCATCAAACTACTTGAGTTAATAAGGAATAATGATGCAAGACATGCAGCTGAGCTGATTTCCAAAATCTACTTAGTATGACATGAGAGTGTTGCATTTGCACTGCAACTTTCACTTACACCTAAGTAGGGTGAGAGAGAGAAAGGCGGTATTGAACTCATTTTCCTTTGATAGTTAATTAAGAAACAGAAGTGCCAAATTGCTGAAACTGGATCGAACCAAACAATAGTAGTAAAATTTTCATAAATTCTCTGTAATGCTGTAGAATTATGACATAATAAAAAATATTCTGTTATACCTTAGATAAATGAGACTTGGATGATTTCTTGCCAAAAAGCACAGCCTTGATCCATTTGGCCGGAGATTTCCCCATTGCACACAGCAAGCTGCTCAACTAAAGAGGGATTTCAACTGAATCCTGCATTATTCAATTAAAAAATAAACTTCTCCTTAAAACAGGTAAAACGTGAGCACTAGATCTGAGCTAAAACCACAAGAAAAAAGCAAATTGATAATTGAAGACATGCAAAATTAAAGAGAAAACAAAATGTGGAGTAGGGTTTAGAGAGCAAATGCAGGTCAGATCTGAGAAGTACCTGATGAATTGGAAGCTTCTTTTAAGATCCCAAACTTAGCATAGCTGAATTGAAAGTAAAAATTCCAGAGATAGTGAGCTAAAGAGAAATAACAGAAATCAGGTGAAAGATTGATTGAGATGAAAGCTAAATGGAAAAAAGAGAATGCAGCTGCTAACAAATGAGCAGGCCCATGAGGCCATAGCTATCCATACCTTGAGGAAGATGGACCCCTCCACCGCTTTTTTCTCTCTCTCTGGAATGATTCTGCGAGTAGTAGTAGTGAATAGTGATGGAGTGGTACATATACGATTTGAGTACAACTGTATACTGTAGTTGTTATACTGTCGCTTTTAGTAAAGTTGGTAATTTCCTGCTAATCTACTTTTTGAAATTTTCATTAAAACCATACGACGCCGTTTGTGGATAGATTTAAGAAAAATATCCTTTGCTGATAATTAGGTTTGTATTATGAGTCCTTTAGATGCACCTAAACTCATTATGATAATAAATTAGAGTAGTGATAAATTACCTAAACCAAACCAAATCCCGTCAACGTTCAACAGTCTCTTCTTTCTTTGTTTTTGATTTATTCCTTTTTCAATATGAAAGAAAACAAGTCTTCATGTGACATTTCATTAGTTAAGGTGTCACATTTTAAACAGTAATGTGATCATTTGAATTTCAATACTTTTGTTGATCTCCACAAATTAATAAATACCAAAAAAGTAATAATTTGAATGCTTTCACATAGTGGTCCCATTTTATTTAAGTTATATTGGTAATAATGATACTACTATTAATATGTTAAAGATTAGTATAATACTTGACTTTTTTTAGTTCAAAAAGATACAAAAGAAGGTAGTCAGTAAGAAATTTTACTTTATGAGTATGTATGACTCTTTGTCCTAGATTTCTATTGCTATCCATTGCTCCATTTTTTTTTTGATTTTCATATAATCATGTTGTTATTGCTGCTTATCTTTCTTGACTTTCTTAACTATTGTATTTTCTCTTCACTCCTACCGAAATTTTATTTTTCTTGAATCGAGGGTTTATCGGAAATAGTATTTTTACTTTAATAAGGTAGGAGTAAGGTTTGAATATACATTATTCTCCCAATATTTTACTTGTAACTTGTGGGATTACATTATAATTGCTGTTGTTGTTGTTGTGTGTATTGACTCTCTAGACAGGCACTTTGTCTTTTGATTCCAGATACTTTGGGATTAATGAGAGCGATATAATAAGCTGTAGGAAGAAACCTCCAACTAAAGAAAAAATTGAAGACAAAGGTGAATAAATGCAGCATAGACAGCGCATCCCTATCCAAGTAAGCATCAGTAAGCACCTTTGTAATGATTTAAAGCTGCGGTCCCCCTTTTTTTGGTTCATTAGGTACACCAAACAAACTGAGTCTTCTCATTATTCCTCAACTTACCTATAGGGCCATGTGCTTTCTTTTTTACTTGCCAAACGAACGGCATATTCATCTTGTTTCCCAATTTTCTTTATACTACAAATGGATTGCAGCAAATATCTTTAACTACCGTTAGCAAAAAAAATAATTCTTTCTACTTCCCTGTCAAAAATTCAAATACATATTATATATATTGGTTGTCTTCTTTTTATTTTTTCCTTCTTTCTTTGTACAAGCAAATAAGAGAAAGGACCTTATCAACAGACATAAATATCACTCCTTAGTTGGCTCTTTTAGATGAATTGAATGGCTTCAAACTCTAACCTAAACGTATAAACTTCATAAAGGATTTTTGATGTCTGAACAATAGTAAATTCTCTTTTCTTTTATTATTTTTTACCATCATGATACTTCAGTGAATCGAGACTGATTGTACCATCTAACGACACAACAGGTTAAAGATAAGAGTTACTTGTTCGATTGAGCAGGTGTCGCTCGTCAACAATGATACATTAGAGACCTACGTAGTGCAGCACATGAGATTCAATTGTAATAGCATGTTACATTACCACTAAGCGGTGATAGAACCGTGAAATGATAAAAAGTCATCCCCTCTTAATTAAAAGTTTATGGTTCGAATCTTGAGAATAAAGTCCAGTCCTTTTGATAGAGAGCATTGAAACCGTAGTAAGCTTTCTATGACGCGAATTTAAATTAGATGAACCCAATAAATTTCAAATATCAAAGGGTTAATTATTTGTTCCCTTCAACATACAATACAGACGACGTGTATAGCAATGAATGTAGTAGAGGTCCCTATGTTTACAAGGCGAGGAGTATATGTCAATGAATCCACCGACAATGGTAGATCCTCGTAAATTGCCAAGCTTAGCTTAACAAGTGTAATGACACACTTACCAACTGTGTATCCAAGGGGGAAAGGTTATTTTTTCCGCATCATCACACTGCGCGTTTTCCTTGTGACCAACATCACGAGAGAAATCTGAGTCTCAATCGTAGAGCAATGGAATATATTATACAGTTCCATTTGGTTGCGAGGCAAGCAGTATATACCAATGAGTCCACCGACAGTTTTAGATGCTTGTAAAATGTAAGTAACGCATATCCCACTGTGCCTTTTCCTTGTGACCAACTTCACGAGTGTTACCGTTCACCGACTCGGTTCTTTAGAAAAATAAAGGCAATTATAGGATTTTCTGTCACACAAAACTGACAGCCAAGCTAAAAGACAGCGATTAAATACAACAATAAGGAGCATCATCCAGTTGTCTCCCGCTTACCCTCAATCCGAAAGTTGTGAGGAAAAATATACACATACACATATAACGATCATGAATATGTGGACTTCAAAACAATAAACAATCGTTATCAAAGGTAATTATAGGTGACACAGAGATCTTAATAATCGAGGGTCGAGAGAGCCAAATATCCTAATCTAGTGATCATCTTATGTTGCCAGATAGAATCTTGTCATCTAAATACATTAACATGAAAAAGCGTATAAATCAAAGCAGTTGCTGTTTCCAATCCCTAAAACCTCCTTTCTATGGGCAAGCCATCTTCTGAGCTCTTTCGCCTCAAACCCTGGCTCATCATTAGCAGCCGTACCAGCTGAAACAAAGTTAACTGCTTATATAGCTCTTCTTAGTCAATACACACCATGGAGGTAGGTTTCCAAGCAGTGGGTATTTCAGCTGCACACCTGTAAAACTCAACTACGGAAAAGATTATAATTAGGAATCAAATAATAAAAGATCAATAGCCACTACCTCGCCTAAATCCAGATGCTCTTCAATTAGTACTATTTTTTTTAATCCCAAGCTCTTCAATTACTGCGACCACACAAAAAGGCAAACATTCTATGCCTTCACGACGTTTCATAATTGTTTGACATTTGCAGCAAGTAAAACCACAACCTAGTTCTTGCAACATCTAGAAATGTAACCATCCCTTTGGATGTCATCGTAAGCGCCTCCAACTAAGAACCGCACTACAACAGTCACTGCAGATCCAATATTGGGTGATAATTCAACATTGATGGTCCTGCAAATCTGCAATACCCATTTAACAGATCCTATGGCCTGAAATTAAAATTAGTGTGCAACTTAGATCTTTACAGTGGCACTCAAGACAGGCAGAAGATTTTTGACTTATCTATCTCCTCAATTACTTGGTGTTAAAAGCCCAAATCTACCTATTATTTACTTGCTCCATCAGACAATGATAGATGAATGATATTGCATTCACAGGGAATTAAATTGCTAAACAAAAATATCAGATGTTTATCCATTTTTCATTCGGTCTCATAGGACCGACAGAAGAGAGCTTCAAATAATTTGGATACAAAAGATCATATGTACAATGTCTCATGGTCGAGTAGCAGAACATGAAGATAAAGGCAATCAGAGTTCCTACAACACATAAAAGGACAATTTCCTGCTACATTTATTTTTAATGTAGCAACAGCACTGAAAAGTTTTCAGCTTGACACAGGCACCCCTACCAGGAAAATCTCCCATAAAGGATTCAGCCTGAGAGATCTTAGTCTGCTGTCCAGCTCTGCTCAACAATCTCACGCACCTTCCTGTTGTACTCGCGCTTATTCTCACTAAACATGCGTGCTGCTTCTGAATTAGCTGGCGAGTTTGGGTTTGGATCACAGAGCAAAGACTGCATTTGGAAAAAGTCACACATTAGGGACTGTTTACAAGCAGAGATGCTAATGCTAATGCTTTCAGTTCAGTTTCATTTACTCCAGCCCACGTTTTACTACCTAGTTTGGTTAATGAGAATTCACTTGACTATATTGGCCTCACACCAGACATCGATTAAATTTTAAAAACAAATGATAAGAATCACAAAAGGTATAAAAACACTACTGACAACCAAAAACTGAACTGGACCTTTATGGAAAGATAACAAAAATATGGCAGTGACAGAAGATCTTTTGAACTCCCAAGATTAGTGCCTAGGTGAAACATAGTGAAATAGACAGAATGTCTTGAGCAGCCAAGTAAGACAGGCACCAACTGAGCAGTGTCTCAGATAGAATTGAGCCTAAGTAAAAACTGCTTGAACCAAATAAATTTCACCAAAAAAACTCCAGCATTTATATACATATTCAATGATTTAAGAACAAGGACCTGTTTGCTTTTGATTGCTTCTTTTCAGTTACAATATTAGTTTATTAAATTAGTTAATTTACTAGTAATAGTGAAAATGATATCAAGCACAGTATATAGTAATCTATGAACATATTTTATCATCTAATTTGAACCAAATAACGAAGCCTGCATTCCCAACTTATCCAAAATAACAGATATCCTGTTCTCATCATTGTACACTACCCCCCCACCAGTTCAAGCAGAGAAATGCAAAGGAACACATAACTCAATCATTAAGTGTCCACTAACACCTACAGCCAAAGAGCTACTTAACCACCAAGAATATCATGTCTTAATAGTGGTATACTACTAGTGCAGAATACGAAGTACAAAAGGACACCAAGCTACAAAGCTAATCAAGGTGGGGACAAAAGAGATGGTCTATGATGCGTCTAAAATAAATGCCATCACTAGGATGTCCATTATTCTGCATGGAAACACACACACGCGCACACACACCAAGGGAATAAAATGAAAGATGATCTTCATGATATGTTTCTCCAATATTCTGTATAGACACAAGGCATAATGATGTACATTTAATAACAATCTCAATGTACCTGGATTGAAGTAAGTATAGCAGCTACGTCATATATAGGACTCCACTGATTTTGCAGTATGTCCAAGCATATACTTCCATCGGCATAAACTGAGCAATAGATAAGTATGAGAACTCAGCAAAACCAAAGTCAAATTTTCGCTTTGCATGACAAAGTAGAATCAAGTCTTTTTATGATAAGTAGAGTAGAATCGAGGCTAATACAAAAGGCAAGAAGTAGCCATTTTGAATGGCGTGAGAGATCTAGGATTAACTTCTGCACAATGGCACAAATGAAAGATAAAGACATAAACCTAATTGGTATAAACACATTAGATCAACTCTCTCAAAAAGCCAATACTTGAACATTATAGATTACATTGCTCAGATTGCATGGGCTGTTTGGTCAAAATACAACAGCCCACTGCTTTGGCATGTAATCTTCATGTTCCCTTTTTCTTGGTCAGCTATTGCACGACCTGTGATTTTGACTAAGTGGGCTATGAAAGTGCTCTGATAAACTGATATCAGAGCTTAACAGAACTGCTTTTCGGAAACACTTAGAAACCCTCAACCCTCACGTTTCTCTCTTGTTTCCCACTTTGCTATGAACACAAAAGACAAGTATTGACAAAGACAAGGCAGAAACGCGGCTAAAAACGTGTAAGAGTGCATGTTTAACTTAGGAAAGAGTTCCTTTTTGTAATAACTTGTACCCATGTCTGTGTAGTGCTTGTATCCGAAAGTGGGCTAAGGCTGGAGCGTTGGCGGAATGATAGCAAGGAGTCTCAATAGCTAAGGCAAGGCTATGTGAGCCAAAATACAAGCAATGGCACGGGTAAGGCGGTCTTAGTTTGCAAAAACGTGTAAGAGTGCATGTTTAACTTAGGAAAGAGTTCCTAAATTGGGCTTAGAAGATTATGGTACTCGTATTGCTTGGTCTGGTGAAAATGGAAGAAAAGAAAAATAGGTGTAGCAAAACAAGAATTTCAACTAACAAGCAGTACAGTACGTGGAATAATATAAGTTGGGACATATACTAAGCTATAGGTCTTAACACATACATAACTCAATACTCACATGAATAACAAAACACATTCAATAAAGCTACCAGAATATGACTAATTCTCTCCTATTCAAGAATTTCAAGAAACAGAGAATTACTGTAAGCCACAGTAATTAACTGTAAGCCACAGTAATTACCAAGATTTCTGCAATATTTCCATCAACCAATCATAATCATTGGGAAAAAAGTGTCACATTAAACGACTCATTAACACTGCAACAAAGAAATTGCCTATTACATATACTAGTCTCAGGGTACGCACTTTGTGCGCGTATCCTATATTCATGAGTACATAACTTTCAAATATTCCAAATCCAGATTAACCAATGTGTATGAGTTATTAAAAATATTACAAAAAATATATAATATCCAAAAAATAATAACCCTATTTAGCAAGCTTAAAAGAAGAAATTATGTCCTACATCAATTCTCAAATGATTTATTATGATTTCTTGCTTTGTCCCCACTTGCCGAAGTTATTCAATTGTCTTCTTTATTTTTGGATTAATTAGCATATGCTAGATACAAATAAGTGAAATGATAAGATCGTACTGATATATCTCTTTATCTCCTCTTAAATTAGATTATTTGAACATGAAGTACACTTCTCAAGTTTTCTTTCAAAAGTTATCTGTCAGCTTACAAAATAAATTTACTTATATGATGAAGTTGAAAAAGAATTGAATTGAGTATTTTCTCTAATCAGTTAATTAAGAGCTCAATTATTTATTCATTTTAATATCAAAATTTTGCTGCCTTTGTTAGTTTCAAATTATGGTCAAGCTATTCTTAGGAAATATAATACGTAACATTTATATTTTTGATATTACAATATTATAGTATTATATAAGGTAAACTTAATTAATTTTGATGTCCTAAATATTAGCATTTCGTGTGTGGTCGTTCAAATAAGGAAAACTTTGATAAGCAAAGTTTTAGTTGACTTTAAAATGCTAAATATTAGGAAAATAATTAAATGACTATTTTGTCTAGTGTGAATTCTATTTTAAAAGGGTAAAAAAGATGAACGATATTTTGCTAAGTGCCTTCGTGCTTTTAATATAGTATAGATAAGGGATTACCACTCATTTAAGTTCAAGGATAAAGATTTGGGCCGACCTTTGCAAAGGTTGACTAGATGGAGTCAATACTTTCTTAAAGAGTTAAGGAGTGAATTAAATTACCAAATGTGTTATCTAATATAAGTGCATACCACATACTATATGTCTGGAATGGTTGGATATTGAGATTTTTAAAGGAGGAGAATGTTTTGTGAAGAACAATGCTAATAGTCAAATATGGATTGAGACGAATGAAGGAGAAAAACAATTTTCTACATTCCTTATAAGGACATTCTATATTATATAGGTATTACAGTGAGTGATGGCATCAGAATTAGCTCTCGGAGAGACCGGTGATGTTAGACTAGCAATACAGGATTAGGAATAATAGAAGATTGAGGAATTTCTTCACAGGATATATGAAATGGCCTATTGGTGGTGAAGGCATGATAGGATGATACAGAAGGAGAGAGCACACTACAAGGAATTGACTGAAATGGGAATTGAAGGGTTGATGCAGAAGGTGAGGCCATGTGGGATATAAAACGCCTAAGAAGCTAGCTTCCTTCTCGAGGTACATGGTGTGAGACGCAATACTAACTATACTAAAAGGTCTCTGAATTTCTATAACCTCTTGTCAATACTACTAGTCGTCACGCCACTTCCTACAAAAAAACTATCAAGATAAACTCAATCAAACAACCTAAGCTTAAAGTTGAAATTTTACCTTTTCTAAGAAGTTTGAAATTTTACCTTTTCTAAGAAGTACAACTACGTGAAGAAAGAGGGAGAGAAAGATGAAGCAAAATTACTTGGGCTACTTACTATTTGGATGGAACATCCTGGAAATAAACCGCACAGTTGGAGGCTTGTTGGGGTAATCCTCCGTAAATTGAAGTGTGAGCTTAAACGTACCTGTAGATAGAACACATATTTAATAGTCAAAACTGGGGTGGAAGGGCATGACTGTAAATTATGATGGTTCTTGTCCATATAAACTAGAGGCGCCTGCTCATCCTTCATTTCATTGAAAGAGGAACAACAAGGATGGAAAAGAAAAGTGAGAGCAAATCTTAATAATGACAATCAATGTTTTTATAAATGACTAACTACCTTAACCACCTACAAGCAAATAAGAATATTCAGCACAGACTGGATCAGAATATTATCATGCACCACAGAAACAGATTCCTAGAAACCTTCTTCATTAGGAGAATGGGAGCATCTCAGCATCAAGAAGCACAAAGTGGACTAAGCTAATATGCATTACTTAAATGGAAGTGATGAGATCCACACAAGTATGTTTCATCCACAGTCAAGTGATAATTGCCCTTTACAAAACACTCACTGCGCGATTTATGCATTCATAAGGAATATAAAAATGACAAAGTAAAGTAGAAAACTGCAAGTGGCATTTGATTGAGTAAATATTTCTTAGGAGGTATCTAACTATCTATATGATGGACTAAGATTCAACGTAATGCTTCTGTTCGTATTTTAAGCATAAATATGAAGAGAGAGAAAAGACTGGTAACTGAGCAACAATTTCCTCACCTCCATCCCAAGGTGTGTCATCAGGACTGCATTTCAAAGAAAAAAGAAAGTTCATAAGTACAAAGAAATTACAGCAGAAAGTAGAAAAAATGATGCAGAGAATCCTGCAGATACCCGAATATAACAGCATTCCAGAGCATAATATTGTTGTCAAAAGGAGCACCACTGATGCCGGCAGGAGGATCCTGCTGTAACCTCTTAAAATCCCTCATCAATCTTTTCCTCGCCGGCGTCGACATCCCTGACCACCTAATCCCACAACTCACAATTCATCAACTTGCTAAATTCAATTTTAGAAAATCAAAAGTTCAGCTCCCTACACTAATAAGCCACTAAAATTAACGTAGCAGTTTAGATTATAAGGCAATCACATGCCAATAAATCGAACCGAGTCAAAAACAGTAAAACTAGGAAACCCTAGATCCACAAAAACATGAAATTATTGCATACATTATAGTCCAAGACATCACCATTGATTAAACTAGGATTCATGTGAAAATGAGGGAGATTAAATTACCTGAGTGATGAAGCGGCAAGAATTTCAAAGAGAATCGATGAGATTGTAATTGAGCTTGGATGAAGACTTGAGAGTTTCTTGTGCGTCACCTGCTTATAGGAAATGAAGATACTGAGTTTGCGTGATATGTAAGCTGGTGAGATACGTGACCTGATACATCAGATGCGCGTACGTACAGCTAATAGCCTGATAGTGTGATTACGTGGACACTTTTTAAAATGGAAAAGTTATACATTCAACAAAAATTAGCTAAAGTCCCGCGGATATATATTTTATATACATATATATATATATATATATATATACCGGCCACTATTTTTTTGACTGGTTGACTATTTAGGTTTAAACAAATTTTAATGTCATAATAAAATGATTTGAGACTCACTTAGATAAAAATCATACATATATATATATATATATATATATATATATATATATATATATATATATATATATATATATATATATATATGTGTGTGTGTGTGTGTGTGTGTGTGTGTGTGTGTGTGTGTGTGTGTGTGTGTGTGTGTGTGTGTGTGTGTGTGTGTGTGTGTGTGTGTGTGTGTGTATTTGTAACGACTCGATCAGTCGTTTTGAGCTCTAGCGCGTCGCTCGGGGGTTTGAGGCCTTGGGTAGTTTCACTTCATGTTTTATGACTTGTACGCGTAGTCAGAATCGAATTTCGGGAAGTTCAGAGCTGATTTTGATGGAAAATTCTAATTTCGGAAGCTTTAAGTTGGAAGAATTAGCTAAGGTTTGACTTTTGAGTAAACGATCTCGGAATCGGGATTTGAAGGTTCCAATAGGTTCGTATGATAATTTCGGACTTAGGCGTATGTTGACTATGTTCGGGTTGAGTATCGGGTCGTCTGGTATCATTTCGGCACTTATTGTGAAAAGTTGGCATTTTGAAGGTTTTAGAATTTTCTAAGTTTGGTTTGAAGTGGACTTTGGTGATATCGATGTTCTACTGGGGTTCCGAGCCTTGCAATAGGTTCGTATCGTGATTTGTGACTTGTGCGTAAAGTTTGGCGTCATTCCGGAATGTTTTGATATGATTCGGACGTGTTCGTTGAAGTTTAAAAGTTTGAAAGTTGAAAGAAAGATTTTTATCGTCGATTCATATTTTTATGTTTTTTGTGGCATTTCGAACCTTTGGATAAGTTTGTATAAGATATTGGGACTTGTTGGTATGTTCGTACGGGGTTCTGAGGGGTTCGGGTGAGTTTCAGGGTAGTTTTCGGACCATTTCTTGGCCAATTTTAATTGCTGATTTTTTGCTACAGCAGTGTGCATCGCTATCGCGGACATTCGACGCGTTCGTGAAGAGCAAGATGGGAGAAAGGGGTTTGTGAATCGCATTCGCGAAGAAGAAATTTCTGCTGCACAAGCTAATTTTGGAAGCTCATATCTTGCAATCTATAAGGATTTGGGAGATGATCCAAAAATATAAATTGTAGACGTTGGTGTCTAGTTTTCAGAAAGTCAAACCATTTATCATTTGGAGTTTTGTATAAAATATTATGACCATTATACTAGAGGCTGTCTAGAGGAGTTAGACAGCTTGTTCTTCGCGATCGCTATTGGTTTTCCGTGATCGCGAAGGGCAATTTTGAGGTGAGAAAAATTGTGCTTCACGATCGTGAAGGGTAAATACCTGGGCAGAAGCTATATTCGGGGGTTTCATCCATTTTATCATATTTGGAACTATAGAGCTCGGATTGAAGCAATATTTTAAGCGATTTTCGCCATATGAATTGGGGTAAGTATTCTCTACTCGGTTTTGATTATATTTCATGAATCTATCCTCATTTTTGGCATTTGATTGATGATTTAAAATGAGAAATTAGGGGGGTGGGGGTTATCTAAAGCTTCATAGAGTGAATTTTTGAGTTTTAACGTCGATTCGGAGTCGGATTTGAGTGAAACTAGTATGGTTGGACTCGTAACTGAATGGGTTGTCGGATTTTGTGAGTTTTGTGAGGTTCCGAGCATGTGGGCCCCGGGGGTTGACTTTATTGACTTTTAGAGTGGAGTTGAAAATTGTTATAAATTGATTTATTTTGAGTATTAGAGTATATTTTTATTGCTTTGCACATTGTTTGACTAGTTTTGGAGCGACGAGCATTGGTTTGAGGTGTTAGAGTGGCGTTGGAGTCGGTTATGGATCTTCGGAGCGAGGAAAGTCTCGTATCTAACCCTATAAGGGGGAATTTACCCCGTAGGTGTTATATTCCTATGTGCTACATGTTGTGGGAGCTACACACGTATGAGGTGACGAGTGTCCGTGCGTATGCTAAAATTCCTGATTATGTCCGGATAAACTTAGGTTCATGCCATGCTATAATTGTACTATTTGAGTCATCTTTGCTCATTTAATTCCTTTATTTCGCGTTACGACTTAAGACTAGACTTGCCTAGAGTGATAGACTCGCTATTGTAGAGATGTGACGAGCTACTTGATAATCCGCGGAATAATTTGTGCTTCCCTTATGAATTCCTCTTGCGTTGTGCGTTTTCATCGCAAAGCTTTCCTTAAAGTTTATAACTCATACTTTTATTCGTGAGTGAGGTCAAGAACCCGTTAAAGCTTCTTACTCTAATAGGATCGGGTTGATCGCCTCGGCAGGATTATATACCACACTGTTATGGGAGCGGATCGTTCGCCTCGGCAACATAATAGACGCATCTATGGTTCGTGTCCTTCGACCCTCGGCGGTGTACATATTATTATGGGATCGGGCCGTACAACTCGGCATTTTTATAAAATGCTTTTATGAGATCGGGTTGTTCGCCTCGGGCAGCGTCGTGCGTAATATTTGACAAGAAACCAGTGTATCCGTGTGTTTTCCTGATTTGAGTTGTAACGAACCTATCTGGTGAGGTCCATTTCATATATACTCCGGTTGAGGAGGTAATTGATAATTGAGAGCTTGAATTTACTGTTTAGAGGAGGATTGTACCACGTACATATATTTGTTTATACTGTTTATTACCCTGCCGTATATTTGTTTATTTTCTACTGTATTTGAGTTATTAGACCACTAATATGCTACACACGGCTGACTTTGGAAGCTCATATGTTGCAATCTATAAGGAATTTGGAGATGATCTAAAAATACAAGTTGTAGTCGTTGGTGTCTAGTTTTCAGAAAGTCAAACCATTTGTCATTTGGAGTTTTGTACAAAATATTATTGCCATTATACTATAGGCTGTCTGGAGGAGTTGGGCAGCTTGTTCTTCGCGATCGCAATTGGTTTTCCGCGATCACGAAGGGCAATTTTGAGCTGAGAAAAGTTGTGTTTCGCGATCGCGAAGCATTTTTCCGCAATCACGAAGGGTAAATACCTAGCTAGAAGCTATATTTTGGGGGTTTCAGCCATTTTATCATATTTGGAGCTATGAAGAACGGATTGAAGCGATTTTCGCCATGTGAATTGGGGTAAGTGTTCTCTACTCGGTTTTGATTATATTTCATGAATATATCCTCGTTTTTGGCCTTTGGTTGATGATTTAAAAACAGAAATTGGGAGTTTTTGTCTAAAGTTTCATAGAGTGAATTTTTAAGTTTTGAACGTCGATTCAGAGTCGGATTTGAGTGAAACTAGTATGGTTGGACTCGTAACTGAATGGGTTATCGGATTTTGTGAGTTTTGTTGGGTTACGGGCATGTGGGCCTGGGGGTTGACTTTATTTACTTTTCGAGCGGAGTTGAAAATTATTATAAATTAATTTATTACGAGTATTAGAGTATATTTTTATTGCTTTGAACATTGTTTGACTAGTTTTGGAGTGACGAGCATCGGTTTGAGGTGTTAGAGTGGTGTTGGAGTCGGTTATAGAACTTCGGAGCGAGGTAAGTCTCGTGTCTAACCCTGTGAGGGGGAATTTATCCCGTAGGTGTTATATTCTTATGTGCTACATGTTGTGGGAGCTACATACGTATGAGGTGACGAGTGTCTGTGCGTATGCTAAAATTCCTGATTATGTGCGGATAAACTTAGGTTCATGCCATGCTATAATTGTACTATTTGAGTCATCTTTGCTCGTTTAATTCCTTTATTTCGCGTTACGACTTGAGACTAAACTTGCATAGGGTGATAGACTCGCTATTGTAGACATGTGACGAGCTACGTGATAATTCGCAGAATAATTTGTGCTTCCCTTATGAATTCCTCTGGCGTTGTGCGTTTTCATCGCAAAGCTTTTCTTAAAGTTTATAACTTACACGTTTATTCGTGAGTGGGGTCAAGGACCCGTTAAAGCTTCTTACTCTAATAGGATCGGATCGATCACCTCGCAAGATTATGTACCATACTCTTATGGGAGCGAGGCGTTCGCCTCGACAGTATAATAGATGCATTTATGGTTTGTGTCGTTCGATCCTCGGCGGTGTACACATTATTATGGGATCGGGTCGTACGCCTCGGCATTTCTATAAAATGCTCTTATGGGATCGGTTGTTCGCCTCGGCAGCGTCGTGCGTAATATTTGACAAAAAACCAGTGTATCCGTGTGTTTTCCTGATTTGAGTTGTGACGACCTATTTGGTGAGATCCATTTCATATATACTCTGTTTGAGGAGGTAACTGACAATTGAGAGCTTGAATTTACTGTTTAGAGGAGGATTATACCATGTACCTGTATTTGTTTATATTGTTTATTACCCTGTCGTATATTTGTTTACTTCCTATTGTATTTGAGTTATTAGACCACTAGTAAGTATCGATGTCGACCCCTCGTCACTACTTCTCTGGGTTAGGCTAGATACTTACTAGGTACGCATTGATTTACGTACTCATGCTATACTTACTGCACTTATTGTGCAAGTATATATATGTTTCTAGTGGTCCTCTGGGTGCAGAGGCACAGCTATTGTGGGGCAAAGGAGCGGCTGTTGCAGGGACTTTATAGTGAGTTGCATTCCATGTTACGATCTGCCTCATACAATGTCTCCATCAGAGTTATTTATATTCTCATGTCTAACTTGTATTCCAAACAAATATTGTATTATTATTGCACTCCTTAATAGATGCTCGTGGAATTGTGACACCAAGTTTTGGAGGTTCCTACTGGCTGTTCGTTATGTAATTATTATCATTTCACCTTGTAATTATATTTTATACGGAAATTGAAAAATAAAATCATGGGTTTTCTACGAATACCAGATTTTACTCTACTTATTTAATGGGATTCATGATTTCGAAAATAATAAAATGAGTAACTAATTTGATTAATCACCGTTGGCTTGCCTGACGGCGATGTTAGACGCTATCACGACCTACATTGGATTTTGGTTCGTGACAGCTTGGTATCAGAGCTCTAGGTTCACTTGGGTCTCACGAGTCATGAGCAAGTCTAGTAGAGTCTTGCAGATCGGTACGGAGACGTGTGTACTTATCTTCGAGAGGCTACATGGCTGTTAGGAGCACTTCCTTCTTGATTCCTCATCGTGCGATTTGATTTCCATTGAAGCTTATGACTTCATTCCCTTCCTACTCATTCTTATACGATGTTGAGCGCTCGTGTCAATTGGGCATCGAGGAGTTGTAGCGGTACTGCATACGTGGAGCAGGATGTTTCTCCCTGCGTATTCGAGCGAGTTATTATCGTCTTCTTGTGGAAGGGTGTTCTGTCATCTCAGCCTTGTATCAGTATTGCCTATGGTTTTGAGGTTGTGCACAGATTGTTATGATGTCCGTGCGTTGTTACCGTGTTGTGTTGTTGTGAATGGTAGGTTGCTCAATTATGGATCGCGATAGTGAATGGCTCGAGAAAAACGATCTTGAGGAGGCTTGGAGTTGGTGGAAATTTACCCGTTCGGGTTCTACAAAGATGGATTATGATTTGAGACAGTAATTTGGCAGTAAAGGAGGATGAAGGACATGGTGGGAGGTGTCCCACAGTGGTTGAATTGCTAGAAGGTCAAGTATGAACAACAGAGGTCGAGAAGTTGCTTAAGGAGATGGTTTAAGCGAAGTGGGAGTGACAGAGTAGCGTATGGATTCTATGGTAGGATAGCCGCGTGCCTTGAGAAAGTTTAGAGCGATTTGGGAGTCATGGTGGAAAGTGACTAGGTCTACTGATTTTATTTGGGATGGAGGCTACTGTACTGAGGAAAATTGAATATAGCAGAAATGAGTTTGCTTAAAATGAAGAGGGGTGTGAAAACTTGATTATCGTTTTGGATGCAACATGACTTTGAGTTTGGAATGTATTGTCGGACTTTCAGTTGATGTCAATGGGTAATGGGCAGGCTTGTATAGCCGGTGGACGAGCATGGGCTCAGGGGGGTTTACTGATTTTGTAGTAGTTGTAACCAGTGCAACGTCGTTGGAAGATGTCGGTATGGATTTCTACAGGTGGGTTATCTCTTATGAGCAGATTAGCGGTTGCGTGATTTTGATGAAGTTTCTACGAAGAGTTCTACCTACTACCCGGCAGAGGGTCGAACATACGATTGTGGCTGATAATTCAGAATGTTCATGAAAACTTTAACAAGGGACAACGATAAATTTGGCGAGTTGACGGTGCGAGATCAAGGTAATTGAGAAGGAGGAATCTTTGTGGGTTCTACATTATGTGATGGTAGCTTAAAGCTAAGTGGGGGAGCCCACCGTCTACGATTGGATCACGTGGTTGCCTGCTTGTACAATTTCTGGTTATCGGTGCATTGGTGGATATTTATGACTAAGAAAAGAAAACATCAGGGGTAATTTGAGCAAATGACTGGATGAATGTGTGCTATATTTTGCTTTATCGATTCATGCCCAGGTTTTGGGAAGAGCTAGAGTTTATGCTTCTTGTGGATGTGATGTACAAGGAAAATAATTTATCTGGTTGCTTCATTGAGAGTGTTCATGTGCTGACAGTGTACTAGAGTTTGGCTTATATACGGGACCAAGTCAGAGCGGGTGACTCTCAACATTAGTTCTAATGGGTTCATTATATGGCCAAAGACCAGGATTTTGCAGCAGAGTGTAAAGAATACTTGGGGAGTTTTCTATATTATCATCGGGTCTGCGGGGCAGTATTGGAAAAATGGGAGAAATAATTTCGAATTTGCGGAAGGTCTTTCAGAATGGGTGTACCAGTTTGAGATGCTATTGTGCATATGAGGAGGGTATGAGATGGTTCATGGGTATTGAGATGATGTGGTCTCGTGAATTAGGTCACTCGGGAGGAGTGTTGTTGAGTTTTGTTATATTCTCGGATGGAGCTATTATTATTTCTATGGCAAGTCAAGAGTAAATTGAAAGAAGTGGGGTCGGTTAGTAATGGTTTGAATCAGCATGATTGTGGCAATGATCAGTTCCTTCAGCGTGTAAGTTATACAGGTGGTTGGTGGTTGTACATGCGGGCTTGACAACCGCCATAATTTGATTATTTTAGGAGGTATTTGATTCTAATATCCTCGTTATGTGTAAATGGATCCCGAAAGAGTTATGACGATTTAGACCACGACTTGAGGTTTGTATTTTCTATGGTTATGGGATTCAACTGAGTGTTGCAATGGTTCTTTTGAAATCAGCTAAGTGAAAGGTTCTAGCCAATTAAGTGTTTATTCTACGAGTAGTTCAGGAGTTATGATGAATTCTTGTACACTCGTGTAGCGGCATGATATGTGCATAGAGCAGCATGGGAATTGGAAGTTGAGGATCAAGGTCGCGACTCGGTGTTGACGAAAATGTCACGAGCTCGGATGGACAAGGGAGAATTTAGGTGTTCAAAGTAAGCTGGCATTATCTCAGTGTTGCCTGAGAATAGTGTTTTGTGGAAGAGGCACTGCTTATTAATTTGTGGATTCTTGATTTGAACTACAGAATTTATACGGTTGGAGGTGTAGATGTGCAGACTATGCTACCTGTTACGGAAGGTCATGGGCGTATAACCCACGGGAAGACCGTATAAGTGTAACATGTTAGTCACTTGATTGTTAAGGATTGAAACCAAGTATGAAGATCATGGTACTATCGCTAATGTAAGAGTTTATGCTTGGAAGGTGCTCTATTCCTTGGTTATGGACTGTGGAGGTTTGTTCCGGATTAGACGGTTGCTCGTGTGTGTCATGAATAAGGCCATTGTAGATCCTTGGAAGGTTGTGGCCCAGTATGGTATGATCAGAATCGGCTTGAGGTCCGTTGATGGGTCTAATGTGAATGTGTGCTCTACGTTAAGTCAGATGTGTTCATTCAGCATACCTTTCCTTACAGAGGAGTCTTCGGGCATTGGATGTTATTACCGTCGCCAGCTATTCCATGTAATACTCTATTGTGCAAGGTGGGTTCTGGGACGGCTTAATTATTCGCACGTGTGTTGTGATCCTGTGTAGCTTGTGGTGTTATATGAGCAGGATGGCTCTCGAGATCTAGGTCATTTATTGCACCTTAGTCGTGCTTGGGTTTTGTAGCGTATGTCGCTATCCGTCTCCCTAGGGTTGTATTATGCACTTGGCGTGTTTGTGGTCGATATTCAGGCATTTCATAAGTATAAGCATTACGGCTGATGGGTGTTTCCTTGTTAGTTGTTGTATGGATCGGGTGGCACGCCGCCACAGGTATATTGTTTGGATCGGGTGGCATGCCGCCATGGGTATGTTATTTGGATCGGGTTGCGCACCGCAACGGTATCATGTGTGGATCGGGTTGCACGTCGCAACAGTGAGATGTTGAGCATGGTTCTCTATACTTATTTCTGTGTATTTTGTTTCCCATTCTCTGAGAAAGGTTCATAGCATCTTTTCGGTTGTTTTATTCATTACGCGGCTACGTAGTTCCTTATCGGAGTTCGTTCTTCCTTATAAGTCATATTCGAGTTATAGTTTGTTGGCACTTGATGGCACTATATGAGATTTTAGACGGTGTTAGAGGTGGCTTATTGCCCGAGAAGCTTGTACGGGGTGAGATGAGATTATTGGACCTGAGATCGGTGCGATCGGATTTAAGTAGGGTATATTAAAGAGAAAATATCGTTATTCAGTTCAGAATGAGGTAATAGTTCTTGTCAGGTGAATAGACTCCATGAATTATCATTTTGGCAGGTGGTTATGCGTTTCTACACATCTCTTTCGTCGTGGTGGTATTGCGAGAGTTGGAACAGGGCTTACATGTGTTATGAGGCGTATTGCGGGTATTGGATTCGTGAAATTACAACTATTGTGGTTGAAGAATGTTATTATGGGCATGTGAATTATGCGGTGTGTGGTGTGATTTCAGCAAATGTGCATGATCATATTTTGGTACTATGTGTAGTGATTGATGCAATGTTCGTATGTTAGAATCGGGTCTCGTGGAGAATTTCGGATGTTGGAATTTGGTTCTAAGGCTTGTTAACTAAGGTTAAAGGGAGGATCTTCAGTCTGACTCGAGCTAATGTGCTCACATGGGTTGTGGTGGCACGGGTAGGTGCATGAGGTATTAAATAGTGATTTTGGATCTAGCACGTCGCTCGGCGGTTTGAGGCATTGGCTAGCTTCGCTTTATGTTTTATAACTTGTACGCATAGTCGGAATCAAATTTTGGGAAGTTGAGAGTTGATTCGGATGTAAAATTCTAATTTCGGAAGCTTTAAGTTGGAATAATTGACTAAGGTTTGACTTTTGAGTAAACGACCTCGAAATCGGGATTTGAAGGTTCCAATAGGTTCGTATGATAATTTCGGACTTTGGTGTATTTTCGGGTTGAGTATCGGGCCGCCCGAGAGTATTTCAGCGCTTATTGTGGAAAGTTGGTATTTTGAAGGTTTTAGAATTTTCTAAGTTTGATTTGAGGTGGACTTTGGTGATATCGATGTCCGTTTGGGGTTTCGAGCCTTGAAATAGATTCGTATATTTGTGACTTGTGCGTAAAGTTTGGCGTCATTCCGGAATATTTTGATATGATTCGGACGCGTTCGTCGAAGTTTGAAAGTTAAAAGAAAGATTTTTATCGTCAATTCATGATTTTAATATTATTTGTGGCGTTTGAGCCTTTGGATAAGTTCATATAAGGTATTGGGACTTGTTGGTATGTTTGGACGGGGTTCCCAGGGGCTCGGGTGAGTTTCGGGGTAATTTTTGACTAATTTTAGGCCGTTTTTAATTGTTGGTTTTTGGCTACAATAGTGTGCATCGCGATCGCGGGCATTGGTCCGCGTTCGCGAAGAGCAAAATGGGAGAAAGGGGTCTGTGAATCGCGTTTGCGGAGACAGATTCCCGTTCGCGAAGAAGAAATTTCTGCTGCATAGGGCTGACTTTGGAAGCTCATATGTTGCAATCTATAAGGAATTTGGAGATAATCTAAAAATACAAGTTTTAGTCGTTGGTATCTAGTTTTCAGAAAGTCAAACCATTTGTCATTTGGAGTTTTGTACAAAATATTATTGCCATTATACTATAGGCTGTCTGGAGGAGTTGGGCAGCTTGTTCTTCGCTATCGCGAAGGGCAATTTTGAGCTGAGAAAAGTTGTGTTTCGCGATCGCGAAGCATTTTTTCGCAATCACGAAGGGTAAATACCTAGCTAGAAGCTATATTTCGGGGGTTTTAGCCATTTTAACATATTTGGAGCTATGAAGAATGGATTGAAGCGATTTTCACCATATGAATTGGGGTAAGTATTCTCTACTCGATTTTTATTATATTTCATGAATATATCCTCGTTTTTGGCCTTTGGTTGATGATTTAAAAACAGAAATTGGGAGTTTTTGTCTAAAGTTTCATAGAGTAAATTTTTAAATTTTGAACGTCGATTCAGAGTCGGATTTGAGTGAAACTAGTATGGTTGGACTCGTAACTGAATGGGTTGTCGGATTTTGTGAGTTTTGTCGGGTTATGGGCTTGTGGGCCTGGGGGTTGACTTTATTTACTTTTCGAGCAGAGTTGAAAATTGTTATAAATTAATTTATTTTGAGTATTAGAGTATATTTTTATTGCTTTGCACATTGTTTGACTAGTTTTGGAGCGACGTGCATCGGTTTGAGGTGTTAGAGTGGCGTTGGAGTCGGTTATGGATCTTCGGAGCGAGGTAAGTCTCGTATCTAACCCTATGAGGGGGAATTTACCCCGTAGGTGTTATATTCCTATGTGCTACATGTTGTGGGAGCTACACACGTATGAGGTGACGAGTGTCCGTGCGTATGCTAAAATTCCTGATTATGTCCGGATAAACTTAGGTTCATGCCATGCTATAATTGTACTATTTGAGTCATCTTTGCTCATTTAATTCCTTTATTTCGCGTTACGACTTAAGACTAGACTTGCCTAGAGTGATAGACTCGCTATTGTAGAGATGTGACGAGCTACTTGATAATCCGCGGAATAATTTATGCTTCCCTTATGAATTCCTCTCGCGTTGTGCGTTTTCATCGCAAAGCTTTCCTTAAAGTTCATAACTCACACTTTTATTCGTGAGTGAGGTCAAGAACCCGTTAAAGCTTCTTACTCTAATAGGATCGGGCCGATCGCCTCGGCACGATTATATACCACACTCTTATGAGAGCGGATCGTTCGCCTCGGCAATATAATAGACGCATCTATTGTTCGTGTCATTCGACCCTCGACGGTGTACACATTATTATGGGATCGGACCGTACAACTCGGCATTTCTATAAAATGCTCTTATGAGATCGGGTTGTTCGCCTCGGGCAGCGTCGTGCGTAATATTTGACAAGAAACCAGTGTATCCGTGTGTTTTCCTGATTTGAGTTGTAACGAACCTATCTGGTGAGGTCCATTTCATATATACTCCGGTTGAGGAGGTAATTGATAATTGAGAGCTTGAATTTACTGTTTAGAGGAGGATTGTGCCACGTACCTATATTTGTTTATACTGTTTATTACCCTGCCGTATATTTGTTTATTTCCTACTGTATTTTAGTTATTAGACCACTAATAAGTGTCGATGTCGACCCCTCGTCACTACTTTTCCGTGGTTAGGCTAGATACTTACTGGGTACGTGTTGATTTACGCAGTCGTGCTACACTTGCTGCACTTATCATGCAAGTGTGTATATATATATATATATATATATATATATATATATATATGTTTGGTGGTCTTTTGGACGCAAAGGGGCGCTATTGCGGGGACTTTACAGTGAGTTACATTTCCTTGTTACGATCCGCAACATACAGAGTCTCCATCAGAGTTGTATTATTATTGTACTCCTGCTAGATGTTCATTATTGTAGTTCACGTAATTATTATCATTTTACCTTGTAATTTATATTTTATACGGAAATTAGAAAATAAAATCACGGGTTTTCTACGAATACCAGATTTTACTCTACTTATTTAATGGGATTCATGATTTTGAAAATAATAAAATGAGTAACTAAGTTGATTAATCACTGTTGGCTTGCCTGACGGCGGCGTTAGGCGTCATCACATCCTACAATGGATTTTGGGTCGTGACACCCCTTAAACTAATCTAAAGTGGTATTAATATCACCTTGAAAGACCGACACCAGATCTAAAGTCCGACAGTGCATTTCACGTATCATACCTATTTTTCCATATCATTTGTATTTCCTTTCTTTATACTAAAACATGTATCTTTTGGCTTGCTTTTTTACTTTATTTAAATTCGATAAAATGGCCTTCGGGCCACTTAAACTTGTACCCATTTATTAGTCCGGTAGATAAACTTATTAGTTTCTCATTTGAACACTTGTACTTGACGGAAGAATATCAATAAACACCTCCAGCTGAGCGTGTTCCTCAATCGCTATGACCCAAGTGGCACATCATATTCTTAACCTATTATTATTTGGCATGTGTAATTTGTAGGTCCCAATCTCTTTTTACCAATTTATTAAAAAAAATTAAAATCTTTTCCTTTCTCTTCTTCTTCTTCTTCTTCTTCACCATGGCAGCACCATCACTACATGTTTCTTCCACCATGAACACCATCCTCATCCACTCTAAAATCTCCCAAATCAATAATGAACACCATTATTCTCTACTCTAAAGCTCCCAAGTGAATAAAAAAGTAAAAAAAAACACAAATAAAATCGGTAAAATCCAAAAAATCTAGACGAATCAGTAAAAATAATTCTCTTCCATTATTTTCTTCAAAATTATCTTTGAAAATCCCCATACAAATTAGTAAAAAAAAGAAAAGAAATTTTCAGCAATCTCAAATGGGAGTTCACTGATACATAGATTCAAAAGCATCTCTAAAATTTTCAATCTTCAACACCCAATTAATTGATTTTTTCAAAACTGAAATTTTGTCCTTTATTTTTTTTCTAACCTGCATTTTCCTCTTAGAATTGTGGTCATGCCAGGTTTGTTAGAAGATGGTTGAAGAGGGAGAGAGGGGAGGAGTAGGAGGAGAGACGAGAAAAGAGGGGGGGGGGGGGGAATTGGACAACAACAAAATGAAAGAGTGAAAGAGGAAGAAGAGGGCGTGGGGTGGGTGAGAGTTTTATCCTTTTCAGTTTTTTCCTTTTGTTTTTCCTTTTAATTTGCTTTTTTTTTTAATTAATATTTTTTAAATCAAAATTGTTATATTCACGTGAGTTTGTATCGTGGTTTGCACGTATTTGAGCCATATCACTTATTTGCACGGATTTGAACCACATCATTTAAGTCGTTGCCACATAAGCATGATCAATGATCAAATGTGTTTATTAATACTCATTCCGTCAAGTACAAGTGTTCAAATGAGAAACTTATAAGTTTATCTACCGGATTGACAAATTGGTACAAGTTTAAGTTGTCCGGAGGCCATTTTGCCTTTAAATTCTGCCATTGTCACTTTAATTTTTCCTTTTTTTTGTTGCAGTCTTTTTCTCGTCATATGATATTGTCACTTTAATAAAGATGGAAAAAGAAATCAGGTACTGAGGGAGATTGAATGAGATACCGTCCATGACCGATACTCACGTAGATCGGAAGCTCCAACACTCAACCATAAATCGCACAAATTAATTATTGATTAATTTCCTATTAGCGATTGTGTAGCGATTCCCGAATGGGAATAGCCATGGAAATGAACTAAGAAAGCAAAGAAAAGAAAACAGAGAAAAACAGGAAGATAAAATTGATTTCTCATTCAACATAACTGAACAAAACAAGGAATACACGGTATTAAAGAACTAGTAGCCTAACAAACTAGACACGTGTCGACCAACAAAAGTGGATACCTTTTGGTACTAAAATGTAAATAACAACATGACTCAACTAATATAAAATAAACTAAGGACACCACATATTAAAACCAAAAATCTTCATTTAAAAACCCGTAAACTTAGACCATATTCGTAACAATCTGTCCCCTTAAAACAACCTTGTCCTCAAGGTTGGAGATATTGACTGGTGAAGCCATAAAACCCAAACCAAGTCACTGACAGTTCCAAAAACAGCAACTAAAATACCATGGATGGCAGCAAGAATGAGTCTGGTAAGATTGACACTAACATCAGCAGCCTTAGTGAGCTTACCATCTCTAGATATGACAGAATAATACATAGAAGAGTAAGTTACCATTACACCAGTTAGAGTAGTATCTTGAACCAACAGTAGGGAATCAAAACTGTCATCGAACCCATCACTATCAAGATGTATAACAGTAGAAATATACAACCCAGCGACATCATTAGTGAACTCATGAGTTGATCCAGTAATAGTATTTCTATTTCCAAGATAAAAGTCCAGAGAGATGTTGTGTCTCTTTGAATTTTCAATTCGCTCATCAACAAATGTTAAATATGTTCTCCAAAGTAGAGCACTATGCCTTTATGAGTATACTTCTCCAAGAGAAGAAACAACATCACCCCAGGCACAAAAAGCAGCTACATGCATATGTTGTTGCACCACAACCCAACAACCTTGAGAAAGATGAGGTTTCCTCCTTTGCAGCCTTAAATTATTATCAGTTGTCAAATGGACCAAGAAAAACCAAGAGACATATGGAATAAAAGTCAATTGCCTTCCACCAAATTTCCTCAGATCAGTGAGATCTTCACCATGTCCTAATTTTGCTTGATGGAAAGCTAGAAAACCATTATGGTCAGTGCTTATCCAATAATCATGACCATGTATCCAAAGCTCTATATAAATAACAACCATACCACTGACAAAAACTATAATAACAAGAAGCATTTTTAGTACGTCACCAGGTTGAATCAATAAAGCATTCACTTCTCCTTGTAGCAAATAAAGCTTTTTGATAGCACCTGATGCCTTTCCTTTAGCAAGAGCTTTCAAGGATTTTCCCAGAAGTACATATATGATCAACAAGACACCTTTTCCAAGGTAAGTTGGGGACCGTAATCCAGAAATTGCACCATAAAGTAGTACACCAATTACGAGCTGGATAGTAGTCACTAAAGCCCACTCTATCCAGTCACATGTTATGAATGGATCACATTGCTAGAGTAATATAGCATCAAGTAGAACCAGAAATTTAATTCTATCAATTAAGGATCTCGACTTAGAACCTCACGATCCAAAACAACTTCTAGTTTTCTTGTTTTCCTCTCAACATAAAATTGCTTTACACCATGCAACTTCGGAAGAATGACTTCCATCAATTGCACATCCATCTTAGCAGATAGTCCAACCAACCTCAGTAAAATCTTGACTGGTTCGCTGCTCTGTACAACTGAAACTTCAAAACTAGCATACTCAGTTGCATTCAGTATATCATCTTTACTGATTATGGATAGACCATATCTACCCCTGCCTAGTGATGTAGCCAAAGAAACTAGTGCCTTTCTTACTCCTGAAAGCTTTCTTAAGATATCTTCAACAGAGTTTACACAAGTTGCACACGTCATAGCACTAATTGTGAGCTGAAAGATGAGAATACTATTTGATGAAGAAGAATATGGGTATGCAAGATACAAAAGACTTGTTAGTAGTATTTCTTTACCCTGCCGAGTGTTAAAAATTTTGCTATCATTGTTCATCACCTGTATCTATCAAGATACATTTACACATGCCAAGGTTATTTTCAAGAACAAATGGACTCGAATAATTCCGTCCATTATGCTTTGTTGCCACGGCTCTTCACATAGTTCTCTCAGATATAAATTTGAAATTGAATTGTGAATCCAAAACCTTATGGCATCAGCGATTAAGTATTCACCCATATCAACTTGGAATTCCATATACATGGACAAACTCCTACTGAACCAAGGGAACAATGTGAATACATTTGCTCTTGAACCTTCAACTGTCATAGGTATGGAAAGTTTTAAAGATTTACTGATCTCACCCATATAACAAACACTATGATGATGTTAGATTGAAGCACAAACAGCTATGGCGGAAAGAAAAGAAAAAACCCTAGTTAGGGCGAGAGAGAGATGAGAGAAGACCAGACTCTGCGTCTGTTTATTTTTCTATTATGTTCTTCCATAAAAGAAAAATCTGTATTTATATTTACATCAACTAAAATATAAAGAATAAAAGAAATGGGAAGTGAAATGGTAGTGGGCCCGGTATCCAGTTATTTTCTCATTTTTGCTTGGCTAGGCCCTTTCCTTTTGTTGAAATAGCTGAGTCCATATCAGTGTTAACACCCCCCTTCAAGCTGGAGGGTGGAAACACACCAAGCTTGCCAAGAATGCTGTGATGAAACTGTCCAGATAGAGCCTTGGTCATAATATCAGCTAGCTGGTTAGTACTAGAACAAAATGTAAAGAGATAAGCCCAAAATTCAAACACTCACGAACATAATGGCAATCAATCTCAATATGCTTTATACGTTCATGAAAAACTGAATTTCTGAAAATATGAAGGGCAGCCTGACTATCACAATGGATTGGGATAGGAGAACAAATATGAAGACCAAGATCCCTCAGGAGTCTGACCAGCCAAGAAACTTCAGCAGTAACCTTCCTTAGGGCCCTGTATTTAGCCTCAGCTGAAGACAAGAAAATGGTGGGTTGTTTCTTGCTTTTTCAAGATATAGGGCTCCCACCAAGTGTCACATAAAACCCAGTAACTGATTTGTGAGAGATAGCACAGGATGCCCAATCAGAGTCAGAATAGGCCACAAGAGACAAGTTAGGAGAATTGGAAAGAAGCACACCCTGAGAAGGAGCAGCCATCAAATATCTGAGAACATGTAAACTAGCCATCATGTGAGAAACATGAGGTTTCTGAAGGAACTGGCTCAAATGTTGGACAAAAAAGCAAATATCTGGCCTAGTGTGCTGCAGGAAATTGAGCTTGCCAATTAGTCTCCTGTACAGACTAGGATCAGGAAGTGGATCACCCATATCTATAATCAGCTTGACAGAAGGGTCCAAAGGAGTCACAACAGCAGAAAAATGATTGCAGTTGAACTCAGCAAGAAGATCAGAGGTGTATTTATGTTGACTCATGACATAACCCTGAGGAGTCTTTAAGATCTCCAGACCTAAGAAATAATGGACAAAACCCAAATCCTTTATCTTGAACTGAGCATCCAAAAAAGATTTCAGAGATTGCATTTCAGTTAGATCATCTCCAACTAATAAGATATCATCAACATAGACAACCAATACCACTAGAGATCCATAAGAAGATTTGGTGAAGAGAGTGTATTCATTGAGACTAGAATTGTAGCCCCTTGAGAGCAAAGCCTCATACAGTTTTGAAAACCACTGTCTGGAAGTTTGCCTAAGGAGATAGAGAGATTTCTTAAGTTTGTAGACTAGATGAGCTAAAGAAGAAGCAGAGCAGACATCAAGACCAGGAGGGATTCTCATATAGATCTCCTCATGGAGATCACCATGTAAGAAGGCATTGTTGACATCCAACTGGTACACAATCCAACCTTTCTTGATGGCAAGAGTGAGGAGACATTTAATGGTGGTGAGTTTGATAACATGGGAGAAGGTTTCAGTAAAATCTATGCCTTCCCTCTGAGTATCACCTCTAATAACCAACCTAGCTTTGTACCTTTCAATAGACCCATCTGCCCTATGCTTAATCTTATAAACCCATTTGCAGGGAATAAACTTTTTATTTTGGGGAAGAGGGACAATGTCCCAAGTCTGATTAGCCTCAAGAGCATGGAATTTCTTTAGCATGGCCTCTTGCTATGTAGGATTACTTGCAGCCTGCTGGTAGAACCGAGGTTTATGCATGTGAGCTTTACTAGAGAAAATCTTGGATTGTGTAGAAGCATGATTGGAGAGGACAGAGGAACAGACATAATCCTTAAAGTAAGAGGGTTGAATAGCAATTTTAGTGAACTTTCTTAAGGGAGGAGGTTCAAAAACAATGGTGGTGGAATTAGGAGAATAAGGAAAGGAAATAGGGAAAACAGGAGGAGGTGAAGAATAAAGAGCAAGAGGAGAATTGGGGAGAGGATTAGGATAGTTAATAGAGGGAGTAACCACTGGAGGAGAATCTGGGATATCCACAAAAGTGGGAGGTAACACATTGAAATGGGAAAAAGTGGAAGAAGAATAGGGAAAAGTATGTTCATGGAATACCACATCTCTAGAATGAAAAATAGAAGAGTTAGACAGATAGAATAATTTGTAACCTTTCTTGCCATAGGGATATCCTAAGAATATACATGCAATGGCTCTAGATTGAAATTTATCCCTGCCTACCTTAGGAGAACTAGCAAAGCAGAGATAACCAAATGATCTTAAGTGATCATAGGAGGGTGGATGCCCATGAAGTTTTGCAAAAGGAGAAAGCTTAAGGAGAAGTGGTGAGGGCATCCTGTTGATAAGGTATGTAGCAGTGAGGACACATTCCCCCCAAAATTTCAATGGTAGTTTGGATTGAAACATTAGGGATCTTGAGACTTCTAAAAGATATTTGTGTTTCCTTTCCACAATACCATTTTGTTGTGGAGTATAGAGAATGGAAGTTTGATATAAAATTCCTTGAGAAGCAAAGAAGCTGATGGCTTCAGAACTACTCCCAAGTTCAAAAGCATTATCTGATCTAAAAGTGTGTATTGAGGAGTTAAAGCGAACTTTCACCATAGAAGTGAAAGCTTTAAGAATTGACAAAGCATTACTCTTGGAAGAAAGAAGATGAGTCCAAGTGGCTCTAGTAAAATCATCAACTAAAGTGAGGAAATACTTAAAACCATTATAAGTTTTAGTATTGTAAGGACCCCAAATGTCAATGTGAACTAGTTGGAAAGGTTTGGTAGAAGAAATAGTACTATCATGAAAGGGAAGTCTTTGTTGTCTAGCCATTGGAGAAATTGAACAAATAAAAGGTTTTTTAGTAGAGACTTTGTCAGACAGAAAAGAAATAGACTGCATCTTATGAAAAGACATGTGACCCAATCTTTGATGTCAAAGTAGATCCATCTTATTAACAAGTGAAGTTTGATTACAACTAGGTGGAACATTAAGATGTAAAGGTGCAGGAACAGACTTATTACAAGTTGTATTAACAACAGAAGATAGAGAAGAACTTGTGTTGGGGAATAGATCTCCATCTAGATGAAGATAGTAGAGCATGCCAGCAGCCTTACCAATTACCAGTGGCCTCTTCAGAGAAGGGCCCTGTAGAGAACAATGGAATTTGGTAAGAACTACTATACAATTCAACTGAGTAATAAGTTGATGAATAGAGATCAAATTGAAATGAAAAGATGGTACTAGAAGGACATTAGGAAAAGTTATATCATGTCTTAGATTCAAGGAACCAGTTGATATAACCTTAACTTTGTATCCATTAGGTAAGGTGACAAGAAATGGTTTAGGTAAAGGCACAACATTGTGAAGCAAAAATTTATGTGGAGTCATGTGATTAGTGCCCCCTGAATCCAAGATCCAAGGGTTTGGCTCTAATTGTGAAGAAGCACATACATGGGAACCTACAGATTCTACAACATAGGCAGTAAACAAACCTGCAAAATGAGCAAAAGCAGAATCCTCATCTGATTAGATGGTTGGTGCAGCACCAGGAGAGACCTGAGCTTGTTGAAATAGAGTGAGGAGGTGTTAATACTGCTACTTTGTGAACCCATGAACTGAAGCAGAGTTACCAGGAGACTGACTGAACCCAGAAGATGATTGATGATAGGAGATATCACCTTGGACACAAGAAGCAGACTTCTTACTCTTAGTAAATTTGAAGTCAGGGGGAAAACCATGCAGCCTGTAGCATTTTTCCACTATGTATCTAGGTTTCTTGCAGTATTTGCATGACACTGTGGACACATTCTTCTTGGGTTCAAAATTGACTTTCTGGGTAAAGTTTTTATTGTTGTTGTACTGAGCACGATTTACATAGAAAGATGCAGAATCCCCAGAAAAGTTGGAAACATTGGAAAGAGATTCCTTTTGACTCTCATCCTGTTGAAGAAGGGAGTAAACCTTGCTTATAGTAGGGAGAGGGTTCATCATCGTGATGGCACTCTTGACAGTAGAATATGATTCATTCAATCCATTCATAAACCGAAACAATTGTTGGTCCTCTATGAATTTTGAAAGTGCCTCACAAGAGCACACTGGACCAACATAAGAGGAGTTTAGTTCATCCCATAAGCTCCTAAGCTTAGTGAAGTAGGTAGCAATGTGTGATGAACCTTGAGTGGTTGTACTAATTTTCCTTTGGATTTGAAGGTACTTTGACCCATTTGACTGATCAAATCTCTCATTAATGTCTTTCCAGACTTCTCTCGCAGTCTTAAGACATATGACACTGGTGGCAATTTCTCTAGACACAAAATTAGTTATCCATGCCTTCACCATGTCCTTGCACCTTTCCCAATATGAGTAATAAGGAGAATCTGGTGATGGTTGAGGGACCCTACCATCTAGGAGACCTAACTTGTTCTTTGCAGACAAGGAGGTAAGCATACTGCTTCTCCACAGAACAAAACCACAACCACTAAAAGGTACAGACACCAGCTGACTATCAGGACTATCAGACGGATGCACATATAAAGGATGGGATGGTCAATCGTGAAGGGAGTGAAACCCTCAGAGGTTGTACTACTAGGCGATCCTATGTTTTCCATAACACTACCCATAGAGTGAAATTCAAGTTCAGTAAGTTGAAACAAAACTATTATCAACTAAATCAATACAATTTCTACACAAATATGCTACATACAACATCAAATATATACGATTTCGAAGTTGAACAGGAAAGGTATTACAGCCTTCTTCTCAAACTCGAAGAAGAAGAGTCTTCTCCGAATATGAAACCTTAAAAAATCGAATCTGAAGGGATCGTTGAAGAAAACCTCGAAAAACCCTAGAAATCAAATCTTCTAGCAATATCAGACGCTTGAAGAAGAAAAACAGGGAAATCCCCAAATTTTGATGGCAAAATCGACGATTTAGCATTTGACTTCGATCAACTAGAGACGGAAATGAAACCGTCCAAAACTCTGAGCGAGGGTAACATCGGACTGAAGCTCATGAAGTGAGAAATCATAATTCCTGCTCTGATACCATGTTAGATTGAAACACAAGTAGCTATGGCAGAAAGAAAAGAAGAAAACCCTAGTTAGGGCGAGAGAGAGATGAGAGAAGACTAGACTCTGTGTCTGTTTAATTTTCTATTATGTTCTTCCATAAAAGAAAAATCTGTATTTATATTTACATCAACTAAAATGTAAAGAATAATAAAAATGGGAAGTGAAATGGTAGTGGGCCGGGTATTCAGTTATTTTCTCATTTTTGCTGAGCTGGGCCCTTTCCTTTTATTGAAATAGCTGAGTCCATATCAGTATTAGCAGATGAACCACAAACCTACGAGGTAATTCATCAAACAATTTCCTAACGATCCCCATAATTTCATATTTGTCATATATGCCCATCATATGACTCTCAATTAACCCCTTAGATTTGAACCTGGTATTTAAGGCAAGGAAAAACGCTAATGGCCCAAAATGATAAGCAACTTGCATTACAACCACTTTCGCCCCACGAGATAAAATATTATTATTTACACTCAATATTTTAGCCTTACCTGAATGTGCTTCTCGTACAAAAGCTTCTTTTTTCTGCATCTTGATATGTATACTAGCTTTAGCAACATATATAATGGTTGATGTAGGAATTAGGAGATTAGCCTCTGTGACTTGCTCAATTGTAGCTTCTTGCTTACCTTCTTCGGTAACCTCCATAGGAGGTTCTTCTTTCTTTTGTCGCTCGACATTGTCAGATTGCACATAGTCACTCCCATTAAACTCAACTTCTGATTCTATTATATCCGATTCTTCTTTTGCAAATGGGAAAATCCACTCGCTTTCATTTCTTTTGATCATCTTCAACCTTTTACATATTCTCTTTCCCATCAACTGATTTTTCAGATTCAACAGTCAAGATCTCTTTAACAGTCAAGATCTCTTTAACTTCAACACCATCATCTTCAACCTTTTACTGAAACTTCAACACCATCATCTTCAAACTTTTACATATTCTCTTTCCCATCAACTGATTTTTCAGATTCAACAGTCAAGATCTCTTTAACAGTCAAGATCTCTTTAACTTCAACACCATCATCTTCAACCTTTTACTGAAACTTCAACACCATCATCTTCAACCTTTTACATATTCTCTTTCCCATCAACTGATTTTTCAGATTCAACAGTCAAGATCTCTTTAACAGTCAAGATCTCTTTAACTTCAACACCATCATCTTCAACCTTTTACTGAAACTTCAACACCATCATCTTCAACCTTTTACATATTCTCTTTCCCATCAACTGATTTTTCAGATTCAACAGTCAAGATCTCTTTAACAGTCAAGATCTCTTTAACTTCAACACCATCATCTTCAACCTTTTACTGAAACTTCAACACCATCATCTTCAACCTTTTACATATTCTCTTTCCCATCAACTGATTTTTCAGATTCAACAGTCAAGATCTCTTTAACAGTCAAGATCTCTTTAACTTCAACACCATCATCTTCAACCTTTTACTGAAACTTCAACACCATCATCTTCAACCTTTTACATATTCTCTTTCCCATCAACTGATTTTTCAGATTCAACAGTCAAGATCTCTTTAACAGTCAAGATCTCTTTAACTTCAACACCATCATCTTCAACCTTTTACTGAAACTTCAACACCATCATCTTCAACCTTTTACATATTCTCTTTCCCATCAACTGATTTTTCAGATTCAACAGTCAAGATCTCTTTAACAGTCAAGATCTCTTTAACTTCAACACCATCATCTTCAACCTTTTACTGAAACTTCAACACCATCATCTTCAACCTTTTACATATTCTCTTTCCCATCAACTGATTTTTCAGATTCAACAGTCAAGATCTCTTTAACAGTCAAGATCTCTTTAACTTCAACACCATCATCTTCAACCTTTTACTGAAACTTCAACACCATCATCTTCAACCTTTTACATATTCTCTTTCCCATCAACTGATTTTTCAGATTCAACAGTCAAGATCTCTTTAACAGTCAAGATCTCTTTAACTTCAACACCATCATCTTCAACCTTTTACTGAAACTTCAACACCATCATCTTCAACCTTTTACATATTCTCTTTCCCATCAACTGATTTTTCAGATTCAACAGTCAAGATCTCTTTAACAGTCAAGATCTCTTTAACTTCAACACCATCATCTTCAACCTTTTACTGAAACTTCAACACCATCATCTTCAACCTTTTACATATTCTCTTTCCCATCAACTGATTTTTCAGATTCAACAGTCAAGATCTCTTTAACAGTCAAGATCTCTTTAACTTCAACACCATCATCTTCAACCTTTTACTGAAACTTCAACACCATCATCTTCAACCTTTTACATATTCTCTTTCCCATCAACTGATTTTTCAGATTCAACAGTCAAGATCTCTTTAACTTCAACACCATCATCTTCAACCTTTAACTGAAACTTCAACCCCATCATCTTCAACCTTTTACATATTCTCTTTCCCATCAACTGATTTTTCAGATTCAACAGTCAAGATCTCTTTAAGGACAAATTTCTCAGTCTCATTAAGCACTCCACAGTTTCGGCCATCAATATGAACCACTAAGGATTCCTTGTTATCAAATCTACATTGCAGCTCAATCTCATTTATGTGAGAACTTTTATCAAACACTTGATTCTCGACATAGTTTCCTTTCTTCTTAATCAAGTTCTGACGTTTGTTAAAATACCTCATACCCACTTTCCCAATGTAACTAGAAAGATATTTATCAAAAAGAATCGCGTGATACTGCATTCCTCCTGTGTTTGCTCTCCCAGGATGTTCCTTGCGTTTTCTGATACAACGATAGCAAGCACTAACGTATCCTCCCTTCTTCTTGTTCCTCCTGAATCTTGCCGCCATTGTTAGAGGATCTTCTTGTGTAGGCACAAAGGCTGTCGTCGACACTACAATACCACCACCCATCTGAATGAAATACAAACCCGTACAGTTACCATCAAATGGATAAATATATAGAACCTGGTAAGAGGGAGCAATTTTGGGTGAATGGAGATAATTTCATCCTTCATCCGTTGGGTTAGCTAATCCATAAGTGAAATCACTATAGGAATCTCGATAAGAACTTGGATTTTCACCAGGATACGGATGAAAAGTGTACGGTTCACCGGGAACCCGCTCACTCTCCGTCTTTTGAAAGTCATACTGATTTTGTGAACTATGGAAGGTTCGAAAACGATTTTGATACCATTCTTCCATATATTGCAGTCTTCTATTTGATATGTCAATAAAAGCTTGAATATTTTGCTCCAACTCATTCGAACCTCTGCCAGACTCCACCATTAACATCGAAGAACAATCGAGAATCGTCGGCTCTGATACCAAATGTAGCGATTCCCGAGTGGGAATAACCATGGAAATGAACTAAGAAAGCAAAGAAAAGAAAACAGAGAAAAAAGGAAGATAAAATTGATTTCCCATTCAACATAATTGAATAAAATAAGGAATACACTGTATTAAACAACTAGTAGCCTAATAAACTGGACATGTGTCGACCAACAAAAGTGGACACCTTTAGGTACTAAAATGTAAATAACAACAGGACTCAACTAACATAAAATAAACTAAGGACACCACATAATAAAACAAAAAATCTTCATTTAAAACCCCCTAAACTTAGACCATATTCGTAACAGATTGAGGAAAAGCACATCCTAAAATCAGGTTGTACCGCAAATATCATTAAAACCCATCTATGCGTGAATTAAAATCTATCGATGAGGAACTGTAGAAGAAAAAATAAATTAAAGAAGTAACTTTTCTTGTGAGGGATGGTGAAAAAGATTGAAAGGGGTGGTAGGATATATATCATTTGGACTAGCTAATTAGGCATAGCTTGGGTATGATAAAATATATAAAGTGAGAGTTTTGGAAGAGAAACAGAGGAATATGGTCTGGTTGGTTGACTGTGGTGTATGTATACAGAAGATAAAATAGCCGAAAAGTGTGTGCCAGAGATAATCTTGTTAAATTGTCAAATTAAGCCTGAAGGGAACGAATTTTAGTGGCCGGACAAATTTGCGGCGAATGATTTCCGGTCGCCAGATATATTTTCTGATGGTAGATTTAATGGTTTAGTGAAGAAGATATTTAAAAAAACGAAAAGAATAAATGAGAAAAGGAAAAATACAATGATTGGACTTTAAATTCTCCTCTTCACGCGCCCTGCTAGATGTGTGATAACAACCAAAATGCAAGAACAGAAAATGAGACTTGAAAAGCAAATAAAGAAAGGGAAGCAAGACACAAATATTAATGAGATATTAGTAATAACTAGAATTAAATCCTAATCACCCCTAATACAATCAACAAAAGCACCTACACTAATAGAATCCTCAAGAGGAAGACAAACCTCTTGCAAATTCTAGGGTTAGTTCAAAGGCAACCACAATTCTACCTTCAAGCTCAGAAAATACATAGCAATATTCAATATAGTCTAAGAAATTAAAGATGACCTAATATTTTCTATTTATACTAAGGTCTATATAATGACTAAAAAGACCCTTAGGTGTTTGGGCTCTCCACTTGTAATTAGACCTCTTCATATGAACTTGGGCCACCATCCTTGAATGTCATTTTGATGAAATTGTAGACTCTATTAGGCTTTTTCAAAAGATCATTCAAATATTCCAACTTCATCAAATGCATCCCAATAATTTGAAGGTACTTAGCTTGACTCCTAGTGAACGGTCTTGAAGGCATAGGCATAATGTGATCATCTTTCTCTTCTTGAAAAAATTTCGTCCTCGAGTTTGTAACATCGCCTACATCAAAACGAGACAAGTCACTAACGTTGAAAACATCATGCACTTGAAAATCATTAGGAATGCCAACTTTATAAGTATTTTCATCAATTCTTTCAAGAATTTGAAAAGGCTCATCTCCTCTTGGTAGCAACTTGTTCTTTCTCTCGTGAGGGAACATTTCCTTCCTAAAATGCACCCACACCCATTCTCCAGGTTCAAACACCATTTTCTTTCTTCATTTGTTGGCTTTGGTAGCCGCTTTTTGGTTCATCTTTTTAAATCGTTTCCTAGCATTCTCATG